>NW_010171112.1:12018-17774 GCF_000695765.1 Mesitornis unicolor | reverse complement strand
TGACCAGAACCAGGACCGGGGATGGGACTGGTGCCGAGGTCGGGACCGGCTCCGGGACTGGAGTCGGAGCCAGGGCCGGTGCCGGGACCAGGACCAGCACTGGTGCTGGGGCAGGGACCGGGGCCGCCAGGGCGGCTTTTAAAATGATATTATTCTCATGTAAAGAGACCTGAGCACCTCACAGTCTTTCAATTAGCACCATCTGAATTACAATGATGAATCACAACACATAATCGTAATAGCCATAATAGCCATTCATCATTCCTTCAAACCCCTGTGTCTCAACTTGCCAATCAAAGGAACAGAATTGTTCTTTATAAGCATATTCATGACGTAGTGGCCAAGGTACTCAGGGAAAGCCTTAACCCAACTTAAGCCCGCATTCATCACGGTCCAAAATACATGGCAGTATAACATGGAAACAGTGGAAACAGGGCACGTCAGCATGACAGACACCAGAACAAAATTAAGAGAGGTCACAAAAGCATCACGTAACAGGACTCGCAGAAGCACAGTTATGAGAGACATTGCAGTATCAACTTCCAACTTGTCTCGTTGTGGAAAATAATAAAAGAAATTAATTTTCAATCGTGCCCCACGTTCGGGCGCCAAATTATCCTGTCGCTGTTTAAGAGTCAGAGAGAGACAGCAGGATTTCCTCTCTCTTGTCCTCTACCCTCCCAGGCGGAGGATTAAGAAAAGGGAATAGAGAGAGAATGAAAAAAAAAATTGCTTCACACAGGGTTAGAAGTTAAGACTGCAACAAGTTTAATGAAAAAACTGTGGTCGGAAAGGGGAGGGAACAGTACTGATCTCGGAGCCCCCAGGGTCCTACAGACACCACCTGTCCTTCCCTTTCAGGCTGGTAACCCTTAAACCATAACACAAGTATACAGTATTCTCTAGGATGGGCAAATTGACAAGGAACATGCACACAGTTATGGACTTCCTGAAAATGACTGCTTTATGGCTTAGATACTTATAGCTATCTAGATTTTTAAATCACATCAGTGAGAAATCAATGAGAATTAGGCTTCTGACGAGAACTCAGGTTTTTACTTTTGAGGATCTAGCATAAATAAGAAATCTTGAATTACTCCAGTTGGAGAGAAGGAAAATCTGCTAATTTGAGATCATATACAAATTCCTTAATGTGCTTTTTCTGGCACCTTCAGTCCCATTCATTATAAAATTCCCAGTATCTACACCATATGAAGTGCAAATTTTACTGTAGACAGCCACTTTTCATGCATTTTTTTTAAGGAAATTGTTTCAATGAAGAAGCACAAACTACGGGGAAAAAGATGGAATGAAATCTGGAAATATATCACAACATAATATAGTCATGAAGTGATGGAAATAAATTTGCTTTAATTTTGGTGAATATTTCTTCATCCTATTAATGCTGTTGTAACAATATCTTTTAATTTAATGTACATGTTGATGTTTATGTGCAGATTTGGAGCTCAAAATCTTCAAAATATTAAAGCATCGTTCTCCAACTTAAGCAAAACTAGTGGCAATAGCAGACTGTTAAGGCATGAAGAGGATGTGATGCCCTCCTAAGCAAGCAATCTTGCAGTCATGAGACAAGCAAGACATCCTGGGAAGCATGCTCCCAACTTTGTTATTCCTTACAGTGGAGAGGGTGAAACTGTGTTTATGCCCAGTACAACAACATCTATTAGCCCATTCAGCATGGCTCAATTGTTCTTAAGTGGCACAGACAATTGCATAACTTGGTGCATTCAGCCTCAAAGTCAGTGAAGTTTTCTTCAAATCTATGTTACCCATTCTAAAATATGAAGATACAATATTTAATATCTTCCAAGCACATGTGTCTGAAACTTTGTTGTGTAATATAGACAGTAAAGAGAATGATACTGGAAATTTTCCTCTGCTTCTCAGTCCTCAGTGTTATTAATTCTGTCTAATCTATTTCTGAGAATAGAAAAAAATATTACATCTAATTTTGTAATCAAATTCCCATTGACATCAACTGAAACTAGTAATTTTTTTCCCCCAGAGTTTCGTACCTAAATTTAATAAGCTTAGGTGTGTGTTTATTCTCAAGGAAACCAGATGCCTACAGAATCACTACAGTTCTTTACTATTAGTCCTATGTTTGCAAAATTTTTGTTCTGTTTCTAGTCTATTCTATTCACCTTCTGAACATTGTTTTTAAGGAGAATAACAGAACACAGCAGCCTAATCCAATATGTAAGATTTCCAAAGTTGTACTGGGAAATGAACAGGTAGAGAAAGTACTAAGGGGTCAGGAAAGGAAGAATAGGAACATTCTGTTGGATCGATTTTCATGTCATTCTTTCATGCTGGTTAATGCTACATACAAAAATGAAAATTTGGAGCACACTTTTAAAATATATCAGTTCTGCAATCTAATGTGACTTGTACTCTACATGGACTTG
This sequence comes from Mesitornis unicolor, assembly GCF_000695765.1. Lineage (NCBI taxonomy): Eukaryota > Metazoa > Chordata > Aves > Mesitornithiformes > Mesitornithidae > Mesitornis > Mesitornis unicolor. Next base: position 15,345 of record NW_010171112.1, on the reverse strand, counting down.
TGCAAAGCTTTTGACATTGTCCCACATGACATACTGGTCAATAATTAGAGACACATGGATTTGATGGACGGACCACTCGCTGGATAATGAATTGGCTGGAGGGTCACACTCAGAGAGTTGTGGTCAATGGCACAATGTCCAAATGGAAACAAGTGACAAATGGAGTTCCTCAGGAATCTGTACTGGGACCAGTATTGTTTAACATCTTTGTCAGTGACATGGACAGTGGGATTGGGTGCACCCTCAGCAACTTTGTGGATGACACCAAGCTGTAAGATGTCGTTGACATGCTGGAAGGAAGGAATGCCATCCAGGGGGACCTAGACAGGCTGGAGAGGTGGGCCCATGCCAACCTCATGAAGTTCAACAAGGCGAAGTGCAAGGTCCAGCACCTGGGTAGGAGCAATCCCAAGCACAGATTCAAGCTGGGCAGAGAATGGCTCAAGAGCAGTCCCAAGGAGAAGGATCTGTGGGTGTTAGTCAGTGAAAAACTCAACAGGAGATGACAATGTGCACAGCATCCTGGGCTGCAACAAAAGAAGTGTGGCCAACAGGTCAAGGGAGGTGATTCTGCCCCTCTATTCTGCTCTCATGAGACCCCACCTGGAGTACTGTGTCCAGTTCTGGAGACCTCAACACAAAATGGACATTGAGCTGTTGGAGTAGGTCTAGAGGAGGGTCACAGAGATGATCATCTCACCTATGAAGACAGCCTGAAAGAGTTGGGGCTATTCAGCCTGGAGAAGAGAAGGCTCCAGGGGGACCTTATTGTGGCCTTCTACTTCTTGAAGGTGTCCTACAGGAAAGCTGGGGAGGGACTTTTTACAAGAACAGGTAGTGATAGAAGGAGGGGGAATGGTTTTAAACTGGAGGAGGGCAGATTTAGACTAGATATTGGGAAGAGATTCTTTAATGTGAGGGTGGTGAGATACTGAAACAGGTTTCCCAGGGAAGTTGTGGATGTCCCCTGCCTGGAAGTGTTCAAGGCCAGGTTGGACAGGGCTTTGAGCAACCTGGTCTAGTGGGAGGCATCCCTGCCCATGGCAGGAGAGGTGGACTAGATGATCTTCAAGGTGCACTCCAATCCAAACCATTCTATGATTCTATGATTCTATGTATTAAGTCTCACTGAAAATTGCTGTTTCCAAATAAAAATGCTTAAGTGCTTCAACTGATTTCTGACAATGCAAACAGATATGTAAACTTGCTAAGCATTTTTAAAAATATTATCCCTTTAGTAGATTTAAATTTATACAAAACCAGTGATATTCAAATTTGTAAGGTTACTATCCAGAGTGTTACTAGCATAGAAGGATATTCACAGAATTTTTTGTTCATGGGACAAACCACAGAACAGAAATAAGAGCAACGGACTCACTAAGGATGTTATTTGGAATATATTGAAGTATTTGTTCCCTTGATCACATGAACAGCCCAGTTAACTTGTTATACTGCTGATCAGAATACATTGCCTGTGTGTTTACATATTCATATGATTTTGTTCCATAATAATAAACTATCTCCTATAAAAAATGGAGAAAAGGCTGAAATGGTTGAAGTTATTTATGGATGTTTATGAAAAACATAAGAAATAATGGGATCAGGAGAACTTTTTTACTTATAGCCCATTATATGTAGTAGTGAGATATATCTTTCTTAACATCTATCTGTGGAGTTGTCCCACTGAAATGAATGAATTTGCACCATTGTGAAATTACTAAAGACACAGAGAGAATAAAGCCTTATTCCTGTCATCGATATATCTGATAAGTATGCTATTCAGCATCCTTGTTACTTTGCCCAACCTTAATAAAAAGTCCCATCTGTTTTGTGAGGCCTATGAGTCATAATGTCTTCTGCATAAGTCATTTTTCTGAATGTCTCTCATGATTTTTATTTTTAACTATAAAATAAGCCGCAGCAATAAAATGTAATAAATGTGTTTTGGGCTTCTTATTTATTGTAATTGCCTGAAAATACTTTTTATATCAAAACAATACAGTAATTTCTCATACTATTTTATTATATTGCAAAAGTAATCCGATAAAGTGCACAAATTGACATTAGAGCTTCAGAGTCCCCCATCACCTTCTTTTCTATATAAAATAGAGCAGATTAATGTCTCCTTAACCTCTTCCATTATTCAGTCATAAATAAAGTTAAGGAAAGAAGATCTGTGCTGCAAAAATGCTGCTTCTCTGGGGTGACTGGAATGTTTATTTTAGTATTTTCCTCATTTCTAAGCAGGTTCTCATTTGTCAGTTTTTTGTTATTCTGTGGTAGCAAAACATGGTGACTCATCCAATATATAAACTTCTAAGTTTTTCCCAAACTCTTTTCCTAAAACTGAGAAGCTGTTTAATTTAATGCATTTAAAATCACAGCAAGGGCACTTACTTGAATATGCCACTGTCCTTGAAATTATAGCAATATGCCTAACTAAAGGCCACCTACATAGCCATATAACAAGGAGAGACAGAAAGAGGCAGATCATGTACATTAAGGCCACTTTGAGTAGATGCAATTTCTACCTATAAGGTTATTGGAGCGGAAGGAACAAAACTTTCATTCAAAGACATCAAAACAACTTGCCAAGGAACCAAAAGACACTGCATGATGGAGAAGGGGAGCAAGTGCTGGCAATACACAAGCTGAAAGGGAAAAGCTTCTTCATTTTCTTCTCTTTCTTCACTGAAGAAAAGATTTCCATTTTCTCAAATGCTAATGGGAAGAACAGACAATATATCATTAGTGTTTTTAGTGTGATAATTTAAAAAAAGCATAGTGTTGTGGTTTCAAAATGCATCTTTTAGTTGGATTTTTTCATTTCAGTGTTTTGTGTTTTGTTTTTTTTTTAATGCAAGCATGTATGTAACTTAGGGCAGATATTACTCGTTTCCAGTGTTAATGTGTGTTTGTATTTATGTTACGTGTAGTTTCCTGTCTTTCCTGCCACACACACCTAAAACATAAAGAAAAATTATAAAAAACATCCTATTTATCTAATTAATAGGATGGTGTTACATTCCTCATCAAGAATTTCTGCTAAGGGCAAAATTTGTTTGTATCTACCATATGTCTGTTTTACGAGAAAACAGATCATGAGATCCTATAGGTCCTATCCTATCCTTATTCATAATAAGCTGCAGAAACTTTCTCTTGGAAGAAGGAGGGGATGGCTGCTGAAGCTGCACCTACCTTTGCGTGCCTGTCTAAAAGCCTAAAGCTGTTGTTTCTCCCACAGAATTCAATTTCAAGAAGGAAGGGAAGGAAGATATACTTCTTACCTGTGTGCATGGACTTGCCATTGTAGGAGCTGTTGCTGTA
>NW_010171112.1:1514-11987 GCF_000695765.1 Mesitornis unicolor | reverse complement strand
GGGAAAGAGGAGAGAGTACTCCGACCAAAGCATGCTTGCTTCCTTGACCATATTTATGTGCATACATGTGTGGAGAATTGGATAATGAGAGGAGGAAGCTGGTTTCTTTTCACACATAGTATAACAGAGCCCAAAAAGTTGCTGAGATTTACCAGTGTAAGGTTTTTCTGTATAAATCTCTAATACCATTTCCTGTATTAAAAGCATGTGGCTATTATTTTTCCTGTATCGCTGCACAGTTGTAATACTGGGTGTGGAATCAGAGGCTTAAATACAGACCTCCCACTGACATAGTTTTACTTTCTACCAAGGCCTGTAGTGATAAGACAAGGGGAAGAGTTTTAAACTGAAAGGTGTTAGATTTAGATTGGACATAGAGACATTTTTTTATGATGGAGGTGGTCAGGCACTGAAACAGATTGTCCAGAGTTGCCCCATCATTGAAAGTGGACCATGTCAGGTTGGCTGGGGCTTTGAGCAACCTGACAGCTAGTGATAGTTGTCCCTGCCCATGGCAAGGAGTTGGACTAGAGGACCTTTAGAGCTTCCTTCCAGCCCAAAGTATTCTATAATCTTAATCTTTGTCATTTGTCTTCTCCACAGGCTGTGAGACAGTGTGATGAGAAGGGAAGGAGTGTAGAGAGCTTGAAAGAATTAGAAACCAAACTGCTTCCAGAGTCCACAAATGCTTAAACTGTGGACCCTATACCCTATCTGTCTTGGCTAGCATACATAAGGTATCTGTGGACTAGAAGCAAAGTGAAGCATCAATAAGAAAACCAATGCACGTATTTCCCCAGAGAAAGTTCATTTAATGAAACCACCTGTGCTTTCTTGAAAATTAGTTTCTGTGTGTTTACCTATCTTTTTATCACTTTATAAAGATTTTAATGTGTAAAAATATAACTAAGCCAATTCTGTATTTCACAGTGCTGAAAAGTGCAAGTCTTCAGTTCTGAGCAAAAATATGATCTTTCATTCTCTTCAGCTAAATATTTATTTATGTTATGTCTCTGGCCAAAAATAACAAGTGAAATACAAAAGAACTTTTCAGGATGCATTCACTCTACATTTACTATTCTCTGAATGCTGGATGATAGCTGTCTGATTATATAACCATTGAATATCTTAGGACTTTAAATAGTGAGAGAAGTAAATTATTCTGATTTAGCACCTACTCATGTCTATTATAGAAACATACAATCATAGAATGTATTGGGTTGGAAGGGACCACTGAAGATTATCTAGTCCAACCCCCCTGCAGTAAGCAGGCACAATGATACTAGATCAGGTTGCTCAGAACCCCATCAGGCCTGACCTTGAATGTCTCCAGGGATGGGGCTTCCAGCACCTCTCTGGGCAACCTGTTCCAGTGATCTGTCACCCTGATATTGATTTTTTTTTTCCTAATATCCAACCTAAATCTACCCTTTTCTAGTTTAATACCATTACACCTCATCCTAGTGCTACATGCCCTAGTGAACAGCTCTTCCCCAGACTTCTTAAAGGCACCTTTCAGGTATTGGAAGGTTGCTATAAGGTCCCCCAAGAGCCTCCTCTTCTCCAGGCTGAACCCCAACTGTCTCAGCCTGTTTTTGTAGGAGAGGTGCTCCAGCCCTTTGATCATCTTTGTGGCCCTCCTCTGCACACACTTCAGGAGGACTCTATTGATGAAATATATATTCTTATCTATTTAATTTCAAAATTGTTCATAATATTTTTAGATGGTGATAATCCAATGAAATTTTTGAGTGAAACATACAAACACATTTTTTATTAACTGATGATTTACAATGTTTGTTCGGAATCCTACAGCAATTACTGTGGCAAATCAAAGGCAAATCAAATGCATTGTATCTATAAAAATATTTTGAAAAAATATTTGTACACAGTAACATTGAATTTAACAAATAATAAAGATCATTAAGGACAAAACTAACATCTATTAAATGTTAATACAGACACTCATTTTGCTAATGCCCTGCCTACTTGAGTTTTATCTTATAGTAGCATTTCACACATTTTAGGTAAATTAAATATAGCTTGAGAGAGTTTTTGTCATTGCTTCTTGTAGAACATAGAAATTATTTAAATTATTTGTATTATAGATTTGCCTTTCAGACATTCCTAATAGTCTGAATGCAATCATATGTGGAACCATCAGTTTGGATTAATTTCTGCTTACATTCAGTACCAAAATACGGGCTATATTCTCAATAGTAAAAAGAATAGCTACAATCCTTGAGGTATATAGTATTCCAATTTTTGCACTCCCTGCCTGCCCAGACAATGAAATTCCTGAATAAATAGAAGCTCTTCTCCTCTCCCCATTTGTATCTTGTGTGATAGGTGATCCTACTCTTGCAGGGGGTTGGGCTAGATGATCTTTCGAGGTCCCTTCCAACTCCTAACATTCTGTGATTCTGTGTTGTCAGCCTTCAAGGGAGGTATTTATACAGTTCTTAGCTTTGGTGGCACAGCCATCTCAAGAAGTTTCTGCTCCTTCACTGACCACTTGTCATTGCCTTGACAGCTGCATTACTGTAAATGTTTATAGGCTGTTACACACCGTATTACCAAAAGGGTCCACCTTAAATATAATCATCCAAAGGTGGCTTGTTTTAAGTGTTACAAGTGCCGTTTCATATTTTATAGTATGAACTCAATAATGGCTGTACTGACACAGATGTTGCAGATGAGATGTAGAAATAATGGATTTGGTATAGGAAATTTTTAACTGACTTTGAAGCATTCTACACTGTGAGTCACAAGACTAACCTGTTCAGCCCATCATCAGGTTATATAAAGTTCTGTAGAAGCTGGACCAGTGCAATGTGCACTCTTGTCATTACTCCTTAAAATGGACTTCATTACTTCCATTCAGATTTTTGGTATTCAGATTTTTAGGTAAGAGCAAAAATTGTCCTGGAAAACATTTTGTGTTTTCTTTACAGATTTTATTTTTGGTTTAGTGTTTTTTGGATTTTTTTTTTACTTTTCTATTTCTCCTTTGATTATTCATGTAGTTATTAACCACAAGTCACATTTAAGCCTTCGGCTATAGAAGTCCAGATCCAAACAGGACTCTTAGATAGCATTTATTATAGCACCAGGTTAGGCTGGGTTAGGTAATGTTTTCAGGTAGGGTTTTTTAAGAGTCCAAGTGGTTTTTGATGACTAGAGATAGTAGGGAACTGTTTCTTTCAGCTCTGAGTCACTAATGCAAACCTCTGTATGGGCCTGGCATGGCATGGCATGGGTTAAATGCCTCAAAGCAGGCGATTCTCAAGGAGCGACCCCCAAGTGGCAGGAATGGCCCTTCTGGAGAGCATGTCCAGACCTACCCAGGCAAGGGGTGCGTCATGACCTGCTGTGTGCCCTATCACCTGGTAGAAGCAAGGGGTGTAGGGGAAAAGTTTAAATACCTCTACTTGAGCCTAAGACGGTATGTTCACCGGCCATCTTCCAGCCTGGACTCAACAAAGAAACTGCTTGTCCAGCCCCCATCTTAAACACATGCTGATACACCTGAGGCCTTGGAAGTGGTGACTATCTTTCATCTTTTCTACTTCTCTGATAACTATTTCACTCTTTTCTCTCTTTTTTCTCATTTTCTCATTCTCTTTGCCTTTTTCCAACATGTGCGGCTGCAGCGGGCTGTAGTTGGTGGTTTTGGTTTTGGGTTTTGATTTTTATTAAGACAGTATTAAGCTAAGTTTTCTCAGTTCTGCTAGTCAAATTGTTATAGTGTTGCTAAGTTGCACCGTGTTCCGGTAATTTTGGGGCCATTTTGGTTTCTTAGCGGTATTCCGTCACCTACAGGTTGTTGAAAGGTTTGAATCCAATGTTTTTCAAGGCATGTATCTTATTTAGTGAAAATATTGCTCACACCCTTCTCCTGAGTGATTTGTATCGCTCTGTAGCGGTGCCGGGATAAAAGAGCTCACTGTTTAAAGTGGGCCACGACAACCTCAAATAAGCTGTCAAATAAACCTAGTTTTAGCCAATTACAAACTCTGAAAAGAATGCAAAGTTTTACACTAAAAATTATTTTGAGGGCAATATACTATGCATAGATGTATTAATTTGGAAAAATACAAATCAAACTGTAATCCTTGAGAGCAGAATGGAGTGACATTTCAGGTATTTTCTTGGAAATTACCATTTTAAAAGACTGGTTTCCTATGACTAATTCCCTCTTTGTTAGCGACTACTCATTCAGTGGGTAGCCCTTTTGATCTGCCTGCTGGCTGACCAGCAGTGTGTTACAACAAAGGTTTTCCAAGCAGGGTAAAAATCACTAACCACTGAACTGTAACAGAGAAGCTGACTGTTGAGGGGAAGAAAAAAGCACTGAAAACTGCCACTAATGTGATTCCAGAGATGTTGAAAGTCAGACAGGAAAATTGCCTTATAAAACCCAGAAATATGAACAGTCATTTTTATGGATAAAAAGAGTCATACTCAGTACAGTAAATATTAATTGCTTTCATGAACATATTATCATTGACTTTATAAATTAGGTTTGTAGCTATAAAAATATGCATTTTGACACTTTTCAGATAATAACCATGCTTCTTGAGTATATATTCACAAGTGATATGACTCTGCATACTAAAACTAATAAATTTGCAAAGAAACTTAAATATAAATATATGAAAACTGAATAAAGCAAATTGGAAGAAATGAACAGTTTTATAAGAAATCCAGCAAATATAAATGATATCTGTTGGAAAAAATGAACAAAGTCACTTTCTGGAAAAAAAAAAAAAGAAAAAAAATTAAACCTGTAACCATGAACCAGTACACAATTTGAAATCCCATGCACAAAATATTCTTAGATGTCTTTTCAGTACATGCATAGGAAAAAAATATGTCTAGTATAACCACTTATATTTTTCACTTTGAAAACATAAGAATAATCCTCTGAAGTAAGAAGTTTAGACACAGGGAGATGTACTTGCAAGAATAATTTTATTTTAATGAGAAAATTTATTTGAAAGAACAAAAAGAAAAATACTGCAAATTGTGTTTATGCTTTTTGAGATGTTGCAAGCTACATTCTTATGTCACTCATTCACTGCTGTTTAAGATAGCTTCTGTAGTATTACCTCATGCCAGTAAAGGATCACAATCTCAATGTATTCACACAACTACATGATTCATTAATGTGAACGTTAGAGTCTGAATAAGTCAGTAAGTTCAAATGTGTGCAACCTATATTCTTTTGATATTGCACACAATATTGGCTTTTTGTTAGATTTTTCTTACTTCTTGACTGTGTTTAGTAGGCAGCAACAGTGGATCGCTGAACTATTTCACTAGGCCACTTTTACAAACAGTATCAATTTTCATTTCCTTTTCAATTCTTGACATATGTTCTCTTTCCATAAAACCTGAGAACATGAAAATCTCTAAATTGAAAATAATTTTCATAACTTTTTTCCCCAGCTGCCTCCATTCATTTTGGCTTGATCTGTGAACAGTACTTCTGAACACCTCATATTCAGAAATCACAGAATCACAGAATATTAGGAGTCAGAAGGGACCTCAAAAGATCATCCAGTCCAATCCCCCCACCAGAGCAGGATCACCTAGACTAGGTCACACAGGAATGCATCTTGAATGTCTCCAGAGAAGGAGACTCCACAACCTCTCTGGGCAGCCTGTTCCAGTGCTCTGTCACCCTTACAGTAAAAAAGTTTTTCCTCATGTCCATATTGAACCTCCCATGCTCCAGATTGCTCCCATGTACATTGTATTTAGATATGAGAGAGGATAAGATTAGGCCCTTAATACACTCTCCATTTCTTTTCTTTCTTTGAAAAACAACATCAAAAAAGCTGCAAATTTGGTTTAAATCATCTTCACATAGGTAATCTGGACTAAGACTGGATGAGTGTAAAGAAGATGGCACAGCTAAGTCACTGGTATCTAGAGGTTTTGATTGCTTATATTATGCATTTGTTCATGTTAGAAGAGCTTTTTGAAATGCGCTGCTTAGTGCTTTGCTGTCAACATGTTCATGAGTAGCAAGCACTAGGATTTTTGCATCTCAGTAGCTCAGAAATCAGTAGTGGAAATATTTTAATGACTTTTTTGATTCTGTCACTCAGAATGAAAAGATCAGGTTTCTACTGTGCAGCATAGCTAATGTGACAGAATATTATCAGTTGACAATGGTTGTAACTTTAATCAGTCAAGCCACATAATTTTTTATTTTAATTCTAAGTCTGACAAGTTGCAGAGCATCAAGTGAAAGATGGAGCGGGAGTAGGAGTACCCTATAGTTCCCAAGAATACTGTCATTTTTATATTCATCTAATCTAGCACTTGATCTTCATAGAAACATTTTAAACAAAGAAAAGCATTCACTATTAGTTTTATGTAGGTATATTTATTAAGGTTATTAAGGAATATATTGATTAAATAGACAATATGAGTTAAATAACATTGCAGTTTTGACCTATCTGCTTCCTGCCCCTAAAGTATAATGTTGCAATAACATGATCTTTATTACAAGCTATCTCCTTCCATGATCCAGTTCAGCAAACATTTTATTATACAGGTCATTATTCAGTAAAGGTCACATACCTTAGTTGGTAAATGTTATGCACATCAATCATTTTTAGATTCAGTGAAGTTTCTGGATATGCACTTATTAGTTAATAAAGAACCAATATTTCTGTCATTTTTAGTTTGCTGAAACTTAATCAAACTATCTGTACCAGCCACAGACATAATGTAGTTTTTGTCATTGTGAACCCTGAAGATGTTTTATCTCATTTACAAAATGGTTTCAGTGGCAAAAGTTTTTCTGCCACTCAGTTCGAAGGTAAAGATGTTATTATAAATACCTTGGTATTCCCTTCAGACCATCCCTAGTGAATCTAACTTTAAAGTCTGTGAAATTGTGTCCATATCTTTACCATAAAGATTTTAAAATATTATTTAAGGAAAAGACAGTAATAAGATTGAGCAGATTTTGTTATGGATATTAGATTCTCTGAAAATTTTGTGACAATAATTTTATCTCAAATTTATCTGCTTATGATTGTGCCTATTCAGAGTGAGAGCTGGTTGTTAAAAAACTAACTAGCATCTAAGAAACCCTAGTTTGGCTTGCCAGTACTGCATAGACTTCATGCATGACTTTGAGCAAATAATTAAATTAATTATTTAAGGAATCTAAGGGAAGTTTCACAAATGCAAAGTTGCCCAAATTTTAAGACAATACACTTTAACTCTGGCTGTTGTTTAGAAATCGAGTGTAAAATGTAAGGATTAATTTGCTGTTGCAAGCATAGTGAATGACGTTGCAAGGGATAAATCAGGAAATATGTCTCAATGTAGGTTCTCAGTTTACTTAAAGGTTGTTTTTGTATTACAGGTTCACTGATGAGTTCTGTGCTAGTCTCAAGAGATGAAATATTTTTCTTCCTTACAGTAGGCTTGCCAATTGTTCTTCAATGGCTTTATCTTTGCATTTTTGTTGATGTGCACAATGCAGCTTGCCCTCAATGTGAATTGTCTGAAAGGATATATTCTCTCTATATTCTGTTAGAAAGCTGAACAGAGACTATTGTGATGGTCTCCATCTTCCAGCACCTCTGTGTGTCAGCTGTTATAAACTCAGTGCCATAACATGTCTTGTTCTCTGAGTTTTTTACTGACAACCTGAATTTATCCACCCACCACAGGGAGGTTTTATTGCACATCTCCTAACTTTAGTCAGAGTCTTCCAGGCTGTTACAGCTTTGCATCATTGGGATTACATTGGGGCTGGTTTTACATTGCAGCTGAAGAGAAATGGGTCATTGATCCCACGGTATGACTGTAAATATGGCAGCTCTATGGTTGACAGCTTTTTTATTGCATAGTGTGCATATTGGAGATCTCTGAGTCCCACTGCAGATGCTCTCCTCTGCTCTAGGTTTGTGGTCTCTAATTACTCTACATGTTGCTTTCTTTTTACTTTGCACAGTTGCTGGGTATTCTTCCATTTATCTTTTGTATTTCTTCCTGTGCTCTTGAATAGGCTATTCATCCTGCCTCTCATATTCTTTTAGTTTGATCTTAACTTTATATTAGTACCTTACAAATACTTCTTCTTAGGCACAAGTGTAGTGCAGATATATTAGAACTATTGTTAAACATACCAGCAATGAAGCTGAATGGGATAGAGGTTATACAGGCCTGAGCAGTTATCCAGAGTCTCATGACATTTTTAAGAGTGCATTGATCTTTATGTTTCAGTATCTTTACTGCTACGTCTCTGACTTAAAAGTAACTCTTCTGCATCAATTTTTATTTATCTTGAATGATTCAGTCGCAGTTGGTTTTTGAAGGAAGTTTGCTTGTTGTATCTAATTGTTCTGTTAGATCTCTTTCTCAGAGCCATCACTCCTGTTAGCTGATGTTATGAGTCTGTTTTGAATTAAGGAAGCTGTACCAGTCCAGAAGTTCTATACGAAAGTCAGCTATAACTAGTCTGTTTCACCTTTTGCTTCTTGGTTTCAAGTTAAAAACTGCATCTTATTCTCTTGAGGGTTATATCATTCATGAAATAACTTTAACAGATGTAAATATATTTTTCAGATTTATTTCTAACATCAATCTTATTCACTTCTCATTGCTTCTTCAGTGAAACAGAAAAACCTCACCAGCTTATCTTCACCTTCCATGCTTAACGCTGCATGCAGACTCGTTTCTTGGTATCATTTACAATATTTTCTTTTCTTTTTCTTTTCTTTTCTTTTCTTTTCTTTTCTTTTCTTTTCTTTTCTTTTCTTTTCTTTTCTTTTCTTTTCTTTTCTTTTCTTTTCTTTTCTTTCCTTTTCTTTCCTTTTCTTTCCTTTTCTTTTCTTTCCTTTTCTTTTCTTTCCTTTTCTTTTCTTTTCTTCCTTTTAAAATCTGGTTTACATTCTAGTCTGAGCTCTTCTGTTCTCTAGTCTAAGTTTGTAAATGTTGTGTAGTTTAACTTTTTTTTTCTTTTAGTGGATCTTATTATTCATGGTTGTCAATACCACATTTCATGCATTGCATGCTGGTTAATAACTACACTAAGCTAGGATTTCTCTTCTCCCTCCCCTACCCTCTCCTCTCTTCTCAATATTTCATACCAAAATGTGGCTACTGCAAGCAGAACTGTATATTCACTTAGTTTCACTCTCCAGCAACCTCTGCTTTCCCATGCTAGTTCCATGCCATTAGCCAATGTTGATGAGAAAGAGAGGAAATGACTCTATGGAGTGCGAATGTACGGAATTTTGCTTATTCATTTGGACTCCTGGTACCAAAGTTTCAGAAAATGGGAATGGCATTCAGCCTTTAGCATTAAGGAGATGAACGAATTAATTGGATACATAAATCAGTGCCTCATGTAAGACCTCAAATCTGGAAAAGACTAAGAATTTATTTCTTTTGAATCTGTTCAGTTTATAGGTAAAACCCAAGTTCAGAAATGTGGGTGGTTTTTTTCCTTAACATTCTAGCTCAGAATGTCTGTTTCAGGCTAATAGAAGTAGCCACTTTCTATACTTTTTTCCTAAGATAAAATCAGAAAGAGAAATGTTAAGTGGAAATTTGGGGGAGAGAGAGACACAAATGAAATTAATGTGTCTCACTGCTGTAGTGGTTTAGGCCTTAATTCAGGAGTAAGCATCAGCTTCATTCCGCTTTATTCCATCTTATCTTTCCATTGATGAGGGAATTGCTCTACTTTATTACAGAGACAAAGTGTATCTAGCACCTCACTTACAAAATATTTGATGATAGAAAGAGAGAATCAAAATAATTTAGAATGAAAATAGATACTGAAACTGGAGGACAGACAACATGTCTGATCCTGCCATTTCCAGAATGAAAGTGTTTGCTGTGTATCTGTCTCTCACTGGTTTTATTTTATATTTTTCTCCTCATTGCTTTTGATTCTTTCAGGATCAGTGCAGACATGGATACTGTAAATCCATCTAGAGACAGTGTAAAAAGAAATAAGTAGACACTGTTTATTTTTTTTCTCTCTCTAAACAGGAACTCAAAGCAATATATCTAACGTTCATATTAAGTCTTCTTTGTACTGAATTCTCATCACTCTGAATTTATATAGAACTGATTCTTTTTGTATTCAAAGGCATCTGCATAGCATTAACTTCAAGAGGAATTTGTTATCTCCATCTGCAATGGCCCTGTTGTGCAAGGTATTGCTGTGCATGCTTCTTTTCACCAGTTTTTTCTGGTGGAACCTGCAGTATTTCGCACAACATACAGCAAACAGGAAAGAGGCAGAATATGCATTTTGATTGTGTTTCCTTTTGTGGGTATAAGCACTGTCTTTAAACAGCATTTATAAGGATATAATTTCATTTCATATTTTGATGAATCAGTTCCCAAAGAATGCAAGTAAAGACATTTAAAATTGTGTTCATGTTTAGAATCCAGATTTATCTTAAGTTCTTTTTAGGCTCTGACATT
>NW_010171112.1:0-1483 GCF_000695765.1 Mesitornis unicolor | reverse complement strand
ATTCCTGCTTTACAGCATGTATTGGAAATGCTGAAATACCATAAAACAGTCTTGGACAAATTCGATAGATTCATATCCAGGCCTAGAGTGTCAGTACACTCCTGACTATAAACATGCCTGTCACTCTACCAGATTACTGCCCTTTATTGAAAAAAGAGGACAATTCCTGTTGTATATCTCATTAAAGATTTCATGATCTAGCTTTCCGCTTTCCCCTGTTCCCTTTATTTTGCATTGTCATATTGTTTGACATCTGTCTTTTTGCACACTGATTGCTTCATCATCTTACTATGTTTCTTGTGTGCAAATACCATTGTACACAGCATGTTCTGGTCAGTATTTCGTAAAAGAAAAGCTCCCCTAGCACATTATTTACTGTTACATGAAAGGCTGCAGAATTTTTTTATATACTGTATACACTACAAAATATTACAATGATGCAATGCTGTTAAGAATGCCAGTTACCAAGATTTTTAGTTGAAATAAAATTGAAATGTTCAATGTAGAGTAAAAAGTTAAATGCAAATGTAATTGTAATTCACGTTTTGAAACATATTATAAGAAAGAAAACCAAATTCTTTTCTCTATTCTGAATTCTTTAGAAGATTATCTGTTTAGAACTTTGTTGAAATTAAAATATTTCCATGCAACATGTCATGTCAATGAAGCAGCATTTTCTGATGAATATGTTTCACTGAAAAAAAATTAACTTCCTGTAATTTTGACTGAATAAAAACCCCCACTAAATCTAGTTTATGTGCTAGCATTATACCAGTCAAGTGGGTCAAGAGCATAGGTCATGCAATTTTAAGTGTATGTTGAATCAAGTTGGATTTTTATAACAATTTTCTTAACTATAATTTTAATCAAAGTAGTAGACAAAACAGGCTGAACATCATTTTGCCTGATATCCTTGAGGTTGAAAGATATTCTGTCAATGTTTTTGCTGAGAGTGTTATGGGAAATATTAACAGTTGGTGACCATCAACTGCAGCACTCCAATCATGTGAGTCATCCCATCATGTTTCAGTGATGGCAACTTTATCATAGTTTTCTCGCTGCACGATGGCATCCAGTTCCTCCTGCTTTTTGCCTGCATGCGTTGGTATACACTTCAGCTGGGCTAATGATGGTGCCACCTTTTTGGAAGGAGAAGCCTTAGTTCCCACCAGACAACTGTTGGATGCTTCCAACCCATCAACTCTTGTGTCTTTGCTGCCACATAGATCATCATATCCCACCTCCACTGAGATGGCTGACTGTAAGACCTTGCTATCACACTGTCCCACAGGTAGTTGCATGCTGGTCCCAGGCTCCTTGCTAGCAAGCCCAGTTTTATCCCCATCACCCTTTGACTCTAGTTTAAAGACTTTTCAATGAGCCCTGCTAGCTCTTGCCTCGGGATCCTTTTTCCCCTTGGAGACAGGCATTCCCAATCTGTTGCCAGCAGGCCTGGTTGTTATGGTTTAAGGGTTACCAGCCT
>NW_010171111.1:125754-163985 GCF_000695765.1 Mesitornis unicolor | reverse complement strand
GTCCACCTTTTGGGGCTGCCCCAGGATTTACCTGCGGTTGGCCGGAGAGGAAGCGACAACGCTCCTCGTCACATGGAGCCGCCGCTTGGCAAAGCCGCCCGAAACTTAGCGCGAGGGGGCGGGGAGGATAAAATAGTAATAAAACAAGGAAATTGACCTCAGGTCTGGGGTAGAAAATATTTTAAGTTTCATTTTACTCAGGCAAAGAGGATAACGGATTCTCATGTGGCAAGGCTGATGTTCAAGGCCAACTACTGTAAGAAAAAGTGACTCGCTGCCGAAGCCTGGCTCGGCTTTGAGCCTGGGCTGGTGCATGCTGTAAAAGTGGTCCAGAAATACAGCCAGGGAGCTTTAGGCAAAAACCGGCTTAAAGATACACAGCGTATGAGCAGGAACAAAGAGCTTTGTTCTCACTAAGGAGGAAAAAGTATCCATGAAGTTATTTTTTAGTAGAAATTCTAACAACTTTGTAAGTAAACTGCACTTCAGTAATTTTGGCTTTATACACTGCTGTGTTAAGGTAGGGTTACAAATTAAAACATAAACAGTATTGTGCTTTCTTTTGAGCCATCTGAAGGAATGGGAAACTTGTAAGTACATTGTAAAGCAGTGCTTGCTTTAGCTCGACTGCCTTGAATTAAAACTGGTTTCTAAAAATAGGTATTTCTGTTTGTACATAAAGCTGGCTAGACCTGTGTGCATGTGCAGACCATGCAGCCGTAAAATGCATATTTATCTCACTGATTCAAAACTCGTAATATTTTATATACCCTTATGTTCATCACCTTTGATTCAAAGATTGAGGATATTACTGTGTAATTCTCATATATATTATATATTTACTGACAAATTACAGAAATAAAATACATTTGAATAAATAGCAAAAGATGTTGCTTTTCTTCCATCTTAGATTTTTATATAAATCTTCAAGGATTTTACAGTAATTACTGCAATTAATAATGCTCACAGAAAGAAGTTGTACTTTTTAAGCCAAAGAAAATGACCGTATCACATTGTCTCCTGTATTTTAAAAAAAAATCTGAGCTCTAAACCATCTATGGAAACACACAAGTTTTCAATGAATGCTAAATAATTATTTTCTTTGCCCTCTAATGAAATTTTCAGTCTTCTGTCACCAGATATAATATAAAGACTGCAAAAATGCAAACAGAAAGCGTAGCACCAATGTGATCAAAGCTTTGAACTTACATGAATTAAAAGGTCAGCGAAGCATTACAGAATTCCACATACATGTGGCTAAGATGTGTGTGCGCCTACATAACTTTGAATAGTTTTTAAATTAAATGAAGGTGTTTGGGCATTAGTTTGCATTACTGCAAGACTCTTAAGGATCAATTCTAGTATTAGTTGAATTTTGGGAACACTCCTAGGAAATCCCTATTTAGGGTATGATGTGGAGAGCCACACCGCCTTTAATTTTAAATACATTCTTTAAAAAACTAACTCTGTCATCTGGTTGATCAACTGTTTGCTATTTTGTGCTGCACTCTACCTGACAAGTATGTGTTCAATATCACTGCATGAACAATTCTATTTGTGCCATGGGGTTTACAGACATGAATCAGAGAGCGTCCTTATGTGTGCAGGATCCGGGATCCAGGTTTCACTGGCAAGAAAAACTTTTTCTTCCTAAATTTAGCATTATAATTTACAGTGGATGGTTTTGAGTATGCAGCAGTACTTTGACTATGGAATTTTTATATCAGCCTAATGTGATGTAAATTTTTTTTTTAAAAAAGATACAATAGACAAGTGTAGCTTATGTTTAAATGGACACAATAAAGGCCCGATGGGTCTGTCTGACCCTGCATTGGGCAAGGCTGAAGCTCACGGTGTTTACATCCAGCTTCAGTCCCGCTCTTCTCAATATCCGACATTGTGCCTTGCACCTCCAGCTGCGACGAGCAAACACAGGAGCCCTGCCCAGGAAAGTTTGCAGTCTGTCTGTCAGAAGGGCCCCAAAGAGTGAGGAAGAAACGCACAGTTCCAGCAGCCCATGATGCTTGCAGCAGGCGGGATGGATACTGTCTGGGCGCAGCGACGGGGGCTGCACACGTGTCACTTCTTTTGCAGGGTTTCTTTAAATGCTTGCAGGATTTAAAGGCACGCACCATCCAACAGAGGCCTATCTTGCAATACATTAACCAGATCTTTCTGAGTTGATTAATGGCTCCAGGCTTTTGTTGTTGGGAGTTTTTTTAATTTTTAATTTATTTTTTTTTTTACTGTAATGCAGCTGGGCCCTATGCTACAGAAGTAGATAATGGATGAAATCTTGGCTCTCCTGAAGTCAGTCACAAAACTCATTGACTTCATTGGAGCCACATTTTCATCAACTGCATCGTAATATTTCGTATCAGCCATATGGAGGAGATTTAAAATTGGCTTTAGAAGAAATAGAAATTAGCTCCTCTACAAATTATTTGCATGGGTTGTTATCTGTTTTTTTTTTCCCCCAGGTAATATAAATGGCAACACTAAGTGTAAACTGCCAAAAAGACAAACAGCTGTATAACATTTTGATTTCCTGTAACTACAGCATAACTCAACTGAAATATTAACTTAAAATCAACAAGGTTGGCTTACAGTATGCGAGACCACCAGGTCTGATCTGGACGATTCAAGAGCATAGGAAGACATTCAAAGGCACAACTGGCTATTTAGAGTTCACTCTTTAGGACCAGGGAGATGTGAAAGCGTGTATCACTGATGCTTTAACACAGGAGGTGGCTAGTTAAGCAGGAGAGGTAGTATTAATTCACAGCCCTCGCTTTTGCACATTTAGTGTTATTGAATTGTGCTTCCCCTTGATATTTTAAACAGATGCATCATAATGGAGTTCTTAAAAACTGATTTAAACCATAACACCAGGAAGTACAATTTTGTTAAAAATGGAGGAGGGGAAAAAGAAACTGCTGGACTCCCTGCCACTCCCACAGTCGTCTTTTCACAGACAGTTTTTTCTGATCCATTAGCTTGCCAGACAAGGATGGCACCTATCCAGTGTAAATATTACATTTTCAACATTGGGATGGTGTTTTGAGCAATATTTTTCATCCCCTGAGAATGTGTGCTTTATAAATACAATATTATCTGCAATTCAGAACTAGATTATGGTAGGATGTGAGTTTATAATGCAAAAGATAAAGAACTCTGTGTGTGGACCCACTTACTGTAGAATGAAAATTGTTCCTTTCAGTTATTTTGATTTTCAATGAAAATTTCTTAAGCACAGCATCAAATGCACTTTTTTTCTCAAATAGGAAGAATACAGACATGATTTTGGAGGAATAACTCCATGTGTAGACAAGATCTGTTGCTACTGTTTAGCAGCGTAATCCGCACTGTGCAGATCTTAAAGTGGAAAGCCACACTAGCATCTTTGGGACCTAATATCCTCATTGGACTAGACTCTTCGCTGTCTGTATTACAGTAATATCCCACTGACAGTGCCAGATGCTGACAGAACACCACATTGGAAATAATTATGAAAATGAGTTGATCCACATTCAAAACAAGTAGTGGATATTCTCAGAGAAGGAACTTGATCTGAAATTCCAATCTCTATTTTAAATCCTCCTCTTTCTCGTCAAAGGGGAAATAGGCAGTATTTGAATGGAGCCCAAATAAATCTCTTTTTACTCATCGTTATTTAAGTAAAAACAACATAGCTGGTTTATTTAGTCCTGTGTAGGGGAGGAGGAACTGCACCCAGGCATAGCAGTTGTATCACAAAGCTTAGGCTGGTGTGGATTTACACGGCTGAACTCTATGCCTTGAAAAAACCATGACCTATTTTTAACTACAGCAGCATTGCTTAGAACTGTTTTAATATATACCAGATACAGTCCATTAAACTGGAACAAATATAATCCTGAAAATACTAGCTTCACATTTTCCTGGTTGTAGGTAATTTTCCATACTTATAATCTGCTGTTTTGAAAGAACGTCCTCATTTCCTGACTGAAGTACAGAGCAGTGTTTTTGTCTCTTGTTTAGCTTCCCTGCCTTCCCGTCATTTTGTGGTCCATGATACTTTGTGTCTTGGGTCCTGTATTTACCCACCTCCAATAAAATGTTATCAGCTGCCACACAATTCTCGTTTGCAAGACGCTGCCTGCCAATACCAAACGTGTAGGTCTGGTAGTACAGTAATGCCTAGGTCACGGAGACTATGTGAAGAGGGAGCCCAACACCCACCCAGCTACAACAATAAAGAAAAAAATAAATTGGAGAGTTTCATAACGAAAAGGTGGGTAAGAAAATTCATGGCTTTCAAGCTGGCAGAAGTGTTTTACCATGAACTTGAAGGAAGGACAGGTCAGCATGACGGCTGACTCCTGGCTTGTACTCAGAGCTGGAGAGAGTCCCCAGTGGGGCAGCCATGGCTTTCCCTGAGCCCGTCCACAGCCCCAGCAGTGCCCAGTGTGCAGGCAGGCAGCCAGGGCACAGCCAACGCAGCTGCGCCAGCTCTTTCTGGCAGAGGATCAGGCCTTACGTTTCCAGCCTTTGTCACTGCAAAAATAACCTTGCAAATACGAAGCCTGAGTAAACTAAGGGGCTGGCAGGAAGCTTGGAATAATGGTTCTGAGAAGTGTGAACTGTGCCGATCAAATGCGATACCTTAGAGGCCTGACAACAATGCTTTCAGTGCGAGACAATATTAGCTATTAAATGGCAAGCCCTGTCCACACAAATAACTGGCTAAACTGCTTATCCTGCTGGTGGGGTCCATCTGTGCACAGAGGTAACACAAACTTATCAGGCCGTACACATTCCCGGGGAAAGGGAATGTCTCGGTTCTGTACCAGGACATCTCATTGCTGTCACTCTGCTCCTTTGTGTCGCATTGTGGACTTTGCTGAATCAGCACATGCTTGATGTGTCCTGTGAGGGATGTGAGATGTGGAATAAGTGGAAGGAATACAGGTGGATCAGCACTTCTGTCTTTCACTGAACAATCTGGCTTATGTCCACATCAGAATGAAGCAATACAGGGTGATATGGAGTGCTGTGGAAGAAGACTGATAGATTTAGGAGGGTTAAAATTTTGTTGACTAGCAAGAGAGACACAAAATGAGATACTGAGTGACAGATACCTGCTTTTTCTTATCTTAGTATAGGTAGTCATGAGAATCATTAGCCTAATTTTTTTTCCCTAACAGCAATTAGAATATGTTGTCTGGGAAGGGAATTTTCTTACGCAAACCATACAGCCAGTTTCATCAGGGTACCAGGCAATCTAAGACAGAAATGAAGCGAAATATGTGATATCTTAGTCATTCTGGACAGTAAAGTCTCTTCTTCGGTTGCTGTTCCCGTAGCAGATGAGCTAAAGAGCTCCTGAAATGTTGGAACTTTTGGACCCTGCGAGCGAGGGCTCAGGATGGATCCAGCCACACAGGCTGGAGTCCCTCTGCTACCCTGCTGTTCTGCCTCACCCAGGGCTTTTCAGCAGCACCCACCAAAGCACACACTCACCCCTGCTTTGGGGTTAGGCATTCAGTCCATTAACCAGTGCAGCATCTTGGTTGCCTCAAAGCTCACCTGACTGTGGTGTGAGCAAAGCCTACAGAATTTTGAAATCACATTGGAAGGCACATCCCGTCTGGTATATACTTACACCAAAATTTTGTTTGGGTAAAGTATCATGCCTTCTCTGCTTACTATTGTTTAGAGCATGCCACACGTGAAAGCCAGAACCCGTCAGAGTAGGAAGAACAGCTGAAATAGAGCTAATGACAACCAGTGCTAGAAAGTGCTTTGAAGTTGTATAGCTGCTGTTTCTTTTCTATGATTTCCAAATGCAGAAGGAAAAAAAAAAGACAGATCAATGTTAAAAGCATCAGTCTATTTAGTTGGACAATAGTTGTCTGTGTCATTTCTTTTCTTCTTAAGATGATCTGAAGTGAAGAGGAGAAAGCAGAGAATTTTCTTGGTGGTTATAAAACACGCATTACTTCTGAGGCAAAAAAAAATCCTCCATTGTATTTGCCAAAGGCCTACATGTTTAGGTATTTCAAAAAGTGCATTTTTACCTAGTTATGTGTGACTCTTGATGGTGAACCTGACTGTGATGTGGATCACTGATCACTCTAAAGTGCCACCACTATTTTTCATCATCATCCATCCATCAGTGACTCTGTCACTTTGAAATCTAACAAACGTTTTCTGATTTTAATTTGTTCCCATTCCTATCAGATCACTGTTATCCCCATATAAGACATGGCCAGAAAGACTATGGACTCGATCTTAATGAACTCACTCCTCAGACCTTGCCAGTACACTGGGGACTGCAAGTTGCCATGTCCCTTTTAGGAAGGCCAGTATAGCTGTTGGTGATCTGCTCGGCCAGTTTTGCCAGCCAACATAAGAGAATACCAGTTTGGATGAGTTTTAGCTTTCTCAGCTCTGAGGTGTGATGTAAGGACTGGGAGCGGGATCAAACCCCAGGTCTGGCAGACCCCATTCTGAGCTGATTACAGGATCACAGAATCATTAAGGTTGGAAGAGACCTCTAAGATCATTGACTCCAATTATTTTGCCTATCGCACACAAGCACCTCCTGACGTAACGCCAACAAATGCTAACACGATACCCCTGCAATTGATGTGGACTGTGAACACGTAATGCTGCACTTGCTCTCCCATATATTGCATCTGGACCTTGTAACAGTCCTGACATTCACTCCATGACCGTCACTTAATATATGTTTTATTGTGCATTTTAGATCATGGTTTACTCCATGACAGAAGGTAAGACTGTCTGCCAAAGGCTAGATTCTGCTCCCTTGACTTAAATAAGCAGGTTTTTCAGCTGACTGCAGTAGGAAAGGTACTTCTCAGCATGAGCAGACCTAGGAGAATGTGGAAACCTGGTCCTGCACTTAGTTCTGCAAGCTCCAGTGAACACAGTGAGGCTGTGCACAGCCACTGGTTCCCATCAAAGGCCCGGGGTAGACATCAATATGTGCCTTGGTGTGTGTTGTAGCTGAAATAGTAAGGTTTGCTTAGTATTTCAGTATTTTTACTATTTTACTATTTCAAAGCACTGAAAGTACTTTGAGGCTTTTTTCTGGTAGTTCCACATTTCCCATTTCTTGTATATACAAATGCTAGTTCATAATAGTTCAGCTAATAAAGTGGAAATCAAAGACTTATGCCTTAGTTTTCTGCAAGAGAAATGCAAGAACATTTAACAGCATAGAGGGTGGAAAAGAACTACAAATCTCACCTGTTACATTGCCCAATGACCCAGAGAAGAGAAAGAAAATAGAAAAAAAACCCTGCTGACAGTTGTATGCCCACACAAGAATAACTAAAATACAAAGCTGCTTACTGATAGTAGTATTTGTTTAAGTTTTCTGCTTATGTGTGACTTTAATGAATCCAAACCATTTTCATTCATTGGTAAAGACATATTTCCTCTCGTGATTACATCTAGGTAAAAGAAAATTAGAGCTTTCTGGAATATAATTGCCTGAAAAAGGGAACTGCTGATACACTTTTAAGTGTAGCCGCATGACATCTCTAGCATGTTGAAATAAATACACAAATGAAGTTAGTAAGTACATGGTTTGAGCAGTGATGGAATTGCCATGACTTTTATATATGACTACATTACATCGTTTAGATAAATTGCCTGATGCAGGTCAGTAAAGTGGGACCAGTTCTTTTTTGTCTGCCTTAAAAAGGGCTCAGAAAAACACAATTCCTCATCAAACATCCACTGAAAGAACAACTCACTGTAATACACTGAGAAAAAGAATGGGTTAGGAGAGGAATATGATTATCAGGTGGGTCCTAGCTGTCCTTGACAGGCAATAAAAAGTCACATGAAGTTTACATTAATTGTTTTTATTGTTAATCTGCTTGAAATTTTGTCAGCCAGAAGGAAGAAAAAACACCGAAACGAACCAAAAAAACCAACATGAAAGTTACACAATCACCCACTTTATGTAGTGTTTGACTGTACAAAAATGCTATTCTTCCAGAGAACTGATCACCAGCAAGCTGCAGAATACTTTTACAAATTTTACATAGTTTTCTTCAGCCTAAACCCACACCGACCGCCCATATTTTACACTGCTGCCTCTAACTATATTTCTGCACTGAGGGCTGCAATGTCACATTATTTTGGTGCTGAGTCAACCCACCCCAAACACCTCCCTTCATGATACATTTTCTCACAGCAGTGCTGGAGATTGCCATTAATATAAAAAAAAGTTTTCTCAGTACGGGAAAACGCCAAAACAGGAGATTCCAGTGCAAAACTACACAAAAAAGCCCTTACTATTGGCATGTGTTTATCTACATTTCATTAGCAAAGAGGGGAAAGTGCAATGGAAAGGAAATCTATTCTGAGAGGAGACTGTGGTAGTTTCCTTTACTTCTTTTCTGGATGACTGGTGTTAGAAGTGGTGTGATTACTGGGCTAAATTCTACCTGATTACCACTTTAAGCTTGCTCCTCTCCACATATTACTGTCAATAATATATATCCATGTAGTCAGCAGAGTATATTAGTTGTGTGCTGGAACTAAATACTACCTGCTTATAAAATATTTCAGTGATACAGCATTGCTAACCAGAGGTGGGCAAATGCTTCAGTTGAGTGTTTTATTTATCCAGAATTTTGCCTAAAGATATTTTTTTTAAATTTCCCAAATGATTTTTTTTTCTTTAGACAAACTCTGTTTAGTTTTGTATTTAAATGAAACTTCTTTTTTGTCTTTCAATCCTAGAAGATCAATGAAGACTCTTCTAATTGTGCAACATTTCTAATGCCTAATATTGATTTTGTTGAGTTTGCAGTGTATACCTATAGTCAAATTTGCTGGTGCTAATTGTCAAGAACTGAGGTGGTGATTATTTCATCAATAGCAAGCCCAGTTTCTGAGTGTTTGTTTTGGAGAGAGCCTGTGTCACTCCTGCCTGATGATGAAGCTGTTCCACTGTGTTACCCTACTGTCAAAACGGGTTAATGCAGTGTAGCCCATGGCCATCCTTGCTACAAGGGTAACATTTTTAAATGAAAGGTCCTGACAAAGAGAGGGGAATGAAATTCTATCACAGAAAGGAGCTTTTCTTTGCTCACTCCTATTGAGGACAGACATTCACTGCATGCAGACATCTGGCCCAGCCTCTCTTCATGTAACATCATTCATCACAACCTGTCATGTTAGCCATGCTGCCCACATTCCCCCAGCACACCACAGAAAACTTTCCTCTCTCAGCACCTTACATTTCACTCCTTCGTAGGCATCCTTTGTTCATTCTAACAACAAAATGGTGCCATTCAGGAGCTGTAGCAACCTAATTGGGAGTTACACAGCACACTCCTCTACTCCTCTGGTCACTGAAAGGTCTGCAAGTGCATGATCATGCTAGGATTGCTGCAGTGTTGCGCACTGCTCCAAAAAAGCTGTAAACTAATATTTTTGTGATGCTTTTTATGCCTGTGGTTTCAAGAATGCTTTGTAAACATTAATTCTCTCCACATGTATCATAGGTGAAGCCAGCCCAGAGAAAGTCAAACCGAGGCAATGTCCTTGTCTTCACATGGCAATCAGTTGAAATTTTTTCATTTTAATTCATTGCACTCAAGTCTGATAACTTCAAAAAATGCTGATCTCTCCATCCTAGCGATTATACAGTAAAGCCTTTATTTGGCATATCTTAGTAAAAAAATATAGGGAACCTGGAACAAATAAATGAATCTGAAAACTAACGAAATGAGGAAAATGTTGGTTATTTATTGATCGGTAGGCCAACATGCTGGGAAGTATTAAGTCTCTGTGGAATATGAGAGCAAAAAACATAATTATACTTGTCTCATTGCTGCTATATAGTTGCTGTGAACCCTGGTGGCCCAAACCACTATTTCTGCTCTTTGAACATAATTTCTTATTTCCTACTTCATACTTCAGCCCCACCAGCAAAGCAGGCCAGTCCATTCCAAGTTTATGGCTATTGAGACCAGAATCATGCAGATGGAGGCATCCTGCTGCCGTGAGAAGGACCAGTCAGGCAGTCTATGCCATTGACAAATTGGGATCAGCTCACTATCAGTGAGGATGAGAGGAGAAGCTTCTTATTTTTATTCTTTAATGCACAGTTCAATCAGTTCAGGAGTAGGTAGATAAGGGAAATGTGAGGTACTTGTAGTCTCCTAATCCCTTTTATCCCATTGTGGTTCTTGGGATTTTGTTCATTTGTTTTCTTATATTTCCGCTCTTCTCTTTATTCAACTTCATCTTCTCCAGCTGCCCCCCAAAGCCTGCCACCTTGACTTATCCAGCACCCTTGCCCTTGCTTCTTTCTTTGCTGTCTGCTCTAGATGCTTACATTAGACTGCCATTCTTCAGAACAGAAGCATGTTATTTTTTCTTTTAATTTTCTCTGTCACACCCCGTCTGTCTCCTCAGTCACCTCAACTCTCTTATCTTGTCAGGCTCAAAACCTTGGCACCATCATTAGGTATTTGCTTTCTTTTGCCAGTATCTATTCCAGTACTCAGTTCTATAGATAACCTTTTCCTAGTACATCTGTTTTAATCTCTTTCTACATACCTTCTCTCCTTCCAAACTATGGAGTGACTCAACTCTATGCAGGCAGCCTGTTCTTCACACAGCTCTCTTTATAGTTGTTTAAACGAGATTCACCTCAAATGGTCATTTAAAAGTTAGAGACATAGACGGGTAGACCAGTAGATCTGCCTAACAGATCAACCTGTGCTCCCAAAGCAGGAGACCACAGCAGAAGAATATGGCCTTATTTTGGACAGCTGCACACACTTAAGCTTTGTGAGAGGCAATGAAATTGCATGCAAAATCTGGGCTAGTATTCCAGCTGTGGTTTTGACCTGGACCCTCTTTAAATAGGCAAAATGATTACTGTTCAGAGCTATTTGGAGTGATTTTTATCAGCTACTCAGCACTCGAGAAGCATCCCACAGGTGCACGCTGCAGCTAGGTCCTTCTGCTAGTCCAGTTAGCAATGCAGAGGAATCCAGGGGAAAAAACAGAAACAAAACAAAAACAAAACAAAACCACAAACAAACAAAAGCCAACCCCAAAACACAAACAAACAACCACCACACCAAAATAAACAAGCAAACAAAACCCCAAACCAAAACAAACCAAAATAAAATAAAATAAAATTAAATAAATAAAAATTTTTAAAAAAAACCACCAAGGCCTCTGGGAGGAAACTACCAAAACATAATAACCATTTCTCTTTAATTTCTCCTCTTTTCCCAGCACAACATTAGCTTTTGGCAATACAATGGCCAGCATCCCTGGCTATTTGACTGACTGTGCTGAAAGCCCAGCACACTTAGTTCATAACTCAGCTCTACTGTCTCATATCCACTGCCTCCCCTTTCTTCTTTCCAACTGATCTGTTTAGGTTATTCAGGGCAAGTTTCTCTTTCTATATCAGCCTGCACATTTCCTGGATCACTCTAGTAGTAGAACAAATAGCAATTAACTCAAAAATAATACGCTGTCAAGGATTACTAACACAGCACCAGCCAGTTCTGCCAGCATTACACTATAGATGAACAGAGCATTGGTTTATTCACAAACACCAAATTAACCTACATATTTCAGAAGAAAAGTTATTTGATAAGGACATATCTTCTTTCTTCAACATTTGACATGCACCAGTGACATACAGTGTGCCATGAATATCTTGTTGCTGGTCTATGACACAGTCCATGAGGCACTACTGCTATGAAATGTGGATCCTTCCAAGACATTTTATGCTTGTCAGGTTGGCAACAGATTTGTGTTGGTGATGAGACTTGTCTGAGTTGCTGAGCATTGCAGGCCTGTTTCTGTTTACCTTGCCAGCCCATTTGCAGCCAGCTGTTCTCCAGCAGGAGACAATGTTAAAGCAAACACACGCATGGAAATTGTCCATAATAATTAATATCCCAAGGCAGCAGGTCCCTTAAACACATGCTTAACTTTGTTTAATCAGGTGACCAGTGTAAAGGTTCTCCTGAAATGCCCAACCTATTAAAATCTCCTCAAGTTGAGAAAAAAGTAATTATTTTGGTCTTCTGTGCATACGTCATCTAATAATGCCCAAATGGCTTCAGAGTGAGCATTTTTCTGCAGTTATCCCAGAATTTCTTTCATATTTTTGATTCCTCTCTCCTGATGATTCTCTGACAGTACTTCTGCCTGTCAAATTCTCAATTTGTTGATAATTCTTCCCACTCTTTACATCTTTTGTTTTTTAAAAATAGAAGAAGATTCTTCGTTCATGTTAATAAAACTGTTTATATTTCTTATCTCTGTACCCAAAGATTCTAGCGCTTGTGTGCCTTATGGGAATAATGTTCTTAATAAATGTGCTTGAATATTATCATCTTGGTCAGTTATCATCAGTATGTAGAAGATGGGCTTCCTCATATTTTCTTGGTATGCATTACAAGATTAAGAGTTGTTGATATACAGAAATGGGAATGGATATCTCTAGCAACCAATTAATCTTGGAGGAAACTGAGTGACTAGACAGATTATAAATCCTGATGTAGTAAAAAGTCTTAAGGGGCATGACTTATAAAGTAGACATAGCCAGTCATGGTCTTAAACTGAGGGAGACCCCTTGTCAGACCTTTTTTGCTTCTCTTTCTTACAAATTCCCAATTTGGGTTTGCCAGGTGAAGTACTTTGAAACAGAGTTGTCCCTGTGGAAGACAGAGGCTTTGGTGGGTTAAGCGGATAAGGCTTGAAGGACACAGAGCATAACTGTCAGCTCTCCCCAGAAGGGCGTCACTTGTCAGGGACACCAGAGCAGAGGTTTGATACACTTGGGCAAATCTGGCCTGTCTGCAACACAGGCAGGCTCACACTAACTTTGCTAGAGCTTTCAGATGGCACAGCCCTGGGCTCTGGGTAATTTATTTTTGTCTAATGCAGAGGCAAGTAAAAACATCAGTAGTTTTAGAGGTGGAACTGTCTAAGAGGAAGAGATGTAAGAGTCTGACTGTTCTTTACAGCAAAGCTTTTCTGGCCATTACTGCTCTGGCTGGAAGTTATCACAAACTTTAGATACAACCCTCATGTCAATTTTATACAAGTTTCTGCACCGTGTTTAATTCTTACACTGCCTGGTACAGTGTGTATGTGTGTATATATATATATGTATGTATGCATACTGAAAATAATGCTTCTCAGGGTCGGAGTACCAAAACCTTCCTCATCACAAAGCTTGCCTAAGACAGCTGTATGTGAGCCAAAACCTTGAGCACTGTCTCCTGTGGAAATACAAAAGAACTGAGCTGCTCCTTTCCCCTCCTCACAGACTCCTCAGACCTACCACGGTGGTCTGAGAAAATACTAGAGGGAACATCTCAACTGCACACTGTGTGCCTCTGTGGAAAAAATAACCCATGTCACCAAAAAATTGAATAAAAGGCTCCACAATGGTTACTGCCAAACACCATTAACCTGCTATCAACAAAAATATACACCATAGCATGACAACAAATCAATGTTTCTGTGTATGATGAAGCATAGTGGAGACATCTGCTCACAGTGTGTGGCCTGCATCTGAAAAACTTGTTGCACATTTCTGAATGACACATCTCTACTACAGATGTTTCCATCTGCATAGTAGTGTGGTGCTCTGCATCTTAGGTACCACAGCATTTGTAGATTCTTCACCTCTTTAATTTGTGGTTTTAATCGTGCTGGTTGTCATTTGCAACCACCATTCTTCCCCTCATGACTGGGTGGCATGAGATATATTAATGCTGGTTGTTCATCGCTGCTGCAACTTTCAGAGGACCTCAGCTTTCTGAAACATTGCTATCAGAAAAGAGGAAAATATTGTTTCAAGTGTTTCCCTTGAGGGGCTGTAATGGTGTGAGTTTCTCAAAAGACTCCGTTTGTGACACCTGTAACAACTTGAAGAGCCTTTCAAATGTAAACTCTGTGCTGGCTGTGGCTTTGAAGAGGAACAAGGTCTCTCAGTCATATCTTTCCTTGCCTTAAGACGTTTTCCCCAGTCTGATTTCCTTTTGTTGATCCACATAATGCAATAGATACTTTGGCCTTTGGCAATCACCACATCACCTTTAAAAATGCATACCGTTTCCTACAAATGAGGGAATATTTTCCTTTGAAGTCACTAAAAAGCACATAAGGAAATAAAGATGGATGAGAAAGAGAGTTTTACTGACCTTCTCGTTGGATGGCTGGTGTGGATCTGTGTGATCACCCAGGGACCGAAGCCCCTTGTCTCTACTCCCTGTGACTCCACTCCCCTTCATTCCTGGGCTTATCTAGGCTTATCTATTATTTTAACAAGAGACAAGATTTCCAAAGTAAGCTCTGAATAAAGGCATTGTACTAGCAATATAATTCAAATAAAATCATCAGGATGAGCGCCCTCAAGCTTTGTGGCACTCAGATCCAAATACCATACTGTGGCACAAGCCAGGCAGGGTTGGTCTAGAACAACAAATCTCTCATTTCATATGTAAATATTGGCTCCATGTTGCAATGAATTAACTGAATCTAGAATGTAGTTTTCCTACTTAATGTATTTTATCATTTTGATGATAAATATTAAATTGTATCCTGGGTCAGATAGCAAGCCAGAAGAGAGGGCTTGCATGGCACCCTGTCTCCCTGCAGAGGTAAGCCTGTAATTAACCATTCTGAAGAACTTTTGGACAACTCTGTAGTGGAGCTTCCCCTGTTTCAACCACGGCACAGCCTGCAGGAGGCTGTCTGGGGGATACAGTCCCAGGATGTGCAGGGAAGAGAAGGGACTGTCATAGGAAGGAGCTTTCTTGTCACCTCAGGCTGTACCAAGGAACAGAGAGTGCCCTGCCACAGCCCTTGCCTCAGCAATGACAATCATAGCTGATGTTGTGCTGAAAAGGTACGTGAGGGGTTTGGTGCCACCGTGGCAAGGGGGGGAAAAAGAGACAGTTGTTGTAAGGAATGTCAGTTTGTTCCTCTTCACCCTTCACTGGGGTGAAGATGACCCACACCAGGGACGGTGCACACTTCTGCAGCTCCAGGCTGTCCCACTGCTCAGGGCATTGATTCCTCTTTCTGCTTAAAGGGAATCTCAAAGAGGAATGTAGGAGAAATCCCCAGAACAGAGAGTTGAACTACAGCTAAGAAACTGAATACTGAATTTCAATACTGTGGAGGACATTCCCACACAAAGCCTCATTTAAATAATAAAAACCAAATTCTAGACATTAGGAACTCTTAGCCAGCACTTTTAGACACTATGGATGCTTATTATCATGTCCACATTGTAGGGTTTTTGATAATCTATGATGTAGCATAGATACAGTCACAGAGACTTTACCTACCTGCATTTATCATTCTGGAAAGATCATGTCTATTAATCACAGATAAGAGCACAGCTATTGTGTCCCTGACAATTAGAGCTCTCTGCCAGCAGAACAGATGCAAATGCCAAAATGAACAAAATGTGAGACCTCTTTACAGGGTTTGGGGTTAATTTTTTTGCTTGTTTGGGTTTTTGGGGTGGGTTTTTTTCAGAAAATCTTGTACATGCTGTAAGTAGGGGTTTGAATTTTTGTAGTGTTCTGCAACTGAATATTAAGCAGCTCTAGATACCTACGCCCAGAGCAGGGAAGGGAGGGCAAATACCTCTTTCTAGCCATCACAAAAATATGTGGCAACTTTTTAAATAGAGTTGGGGGGTTGCCTTGCCTTTGGGAGCTATGTCAGAGAGAACTCACAAAACATAGATTTGCATATACAAGGATCTGACCTCACACCCCAGCACTAAGCATACGGGAAGTTCCCCACTTTTGCAGGTGAGGGGAACAACCTGGAGCCAGACAAGAAACCTTGTTCTAGGCCCACAGGGCTTTTCAGGATTTGAAACAGTTTGCTGTTCTGTGCTGGGATAAGATCAAGCCACATGAAAATAAAATCTTTGTAAAAGGTGAGTAAAAAAGGGAAAGCAAAACAGCCAAGGGAACAAATAAATGGATAAATAGATCATAGATGTGGCTCGAGGTTCTGCAGGTCATGCTGTGAACAGTTTGGATGTATTAGGGACAGCAGAGACTTCCGGGCAGGTCTTGCCTGTTTTAAGTCTGTGACCCTTCTACTGGGCTGGGCTGAATCTGCCCTATTCTCTTTTATCCCTGTTTTTAACCACAAAATGAGGGTAAGAAACCTTTTCTGACAATGGAGTCATTGAAACTTTCCTTTGAAAATGTCTCATTTTGACAAGTACGCATGAACAAATTATCTCATCAGAAAGTTCCCAGCCATCAGAAACAACCTACCCATTTATGCCTGAGTAAGATCAAACCTTTCAGCATTTGTTTATGCATTTTACAATTTGACATTCACTTGCCTAGACAAATAATAGTACAATATGGTGTTTTGACTATTTCTTTTCAGAATAAAGTATGTTATCTATCTCTTACTTAAACAAGTTTGCCATAGGAAAGCAACTGAACTTCACCGGGCTTTGCTACCTTCTCAAGTATTAAGCTAATTTAAAAAATACATTGAACTCTCAGAAAGAGCAGAGTTTTTGTTATGTTCACTGTATTTATCCCTTCTGTCGAACTCTTGTGCTCTCTTGAGGGCAGATCTCTAGTCTTCTGGTGTGAAGCATCTAGTACATAAGACTGTAGAGCACTGATGCAGGAACTATGAAAACTGCTCTGGGTTTGTGTGGTTCCCAATGCAAGGGTACACAACTGCCTCTTTCAGGGCTGAGGAAGCTCATGGTATGAATTGGGAGCTGGCACCCCGGAACTCCGACAAGGCAGCTTTGGAATACCTGGGGCTCTCGTCAGAGCTGTGCCCTTCTGTTTCCCTTCCGTGGGAAGATGAGGGTAAAGGAGAAGCTGGGGGAAGAAAACCTGAGCACATCTGGGTGCACATTCCAGACATATGCCTGGGTCTCCTCTTTCAGATACGGCCTAAGGGGCTACTTCAGTGCAAATAATCATTTATGACAGCAGCACATGGTTACATTTATAAGAATAACATGTTCATAATAATTAATATATGCTTTCAGAGTGTTTCAGTGGCCATAAACAGCACTTTAACTTGTTTCTTAATTTCCCCAAAGAAGTTATCTACTATATGAGAAGTCCAAAGCGGTGTTTTTCAAGCCCTGGCAGGATATACAGTTCTGCAAACAAGACAAAAATTATTCCAAAACTTTTTTTCCTAGGAACTGACTTGCAATTTATTTCTGACAGCGTTCTGAGCTTTGAGTGAGCTTGCTGCTGGAAGACCAGACACAGAGAGCACATTTTGAGACTATTTGTTTTTTGGAGTTTTACAGGTTTGAAGAGAAACAACATTTACTCTTGAGTGCTATATATTTCCCTTATATTTATTTTCAAATCAGCTGGGTTTTCTGCAGAAAACAGAACTCTCCTTTTCTTTACCTTTTATAGAAGGACATATTTATATTTTAATTCAGGAATGTTGCCATCTGTGCAGAGCAGAAGTTCTAGGATGAAGGTTGCAGCATGTGTGTTTGGGGCAGTTGTGTGTATTCTAGCACTGGGACAGGAACCAGGAGTATGGGCATTAGCTTGCTTCTGAATAGAGGAGCCACTGACATTCTGGGTCCTGATACAAGCTCTTCCAAAAAGTGTTATCCTTGCACACACTGCTTTCCCAGTCAGAAATCCACCCTCTGCTCTTGAACCCGCTCTTGCTGCAGTGTACATTTGGAGTGAATCCACTGGCCAGTGCAGTGGCGTGAAGGAGGAATTCAGCTCTGTGGCCCTTGTCAGTTGGGAGAGGGGCAAGCAGTAGTGAGAGAGACCCCATGTCAGGCAGGGAAAACTCTCACTGGAGCCAGTGCTGCTCAGGAAGGAGCAAGGCACTATGGCAGGAGGCACAGAGGTGGGAAGGGTGCGTCATGATGAGCAAAGTAGGAGGACTGAACTGAACTCTCAGGAGAATTTGACCTCCCTGGTTAAATGAAGTTTTTCTCTACTCATTTTAGATAATCCATCGCACCTGAACAACTTAGATCTGCACTGTGAAGAACTCAAAGCCTTATGAGCTCCCTACTTGGTGTGCATTTCTCACCAGGAAAGACTTCTTCCTAGAAAGTATTTCTCAGAAAAGAAGTATTCCTGATGGGGAGAGCTTGTTTGCAGAAGGATGGACTTTAATAAAAGGAAACCACAAGTCCATTGGACCAAAGCAGTGCCTAACTTCTGATTAATATTGTGCATTTGTTTTCTACCTCCAACAGCCACAGCTTAGAAAAGTTTATTTTCTAGTCAGTTCTCTGGAAATTAATTAAACATCCAGCCACTACTTCTGTTTGAGGACTGTTAGCATGACTTTTAAGCCAGTTTATGAAAGCAGCATTCTTGTTCTTAGAAGATGACCAAATTAACCCCAACATTATAGACGAGATCTGAAATCAGTACAGATGTTCTTGTTTAGTTAAAATGGTAGAAGCATCATTATTAAAGCAATGTATACATTATTTTCTTTCTGTAAAGGTGAACATTTTGCTCTGCACTGTTACTTTACCCTTGTATACCCAGATTTTACCTGATCAACAAAACCCTGTCATCCCATCAACAGATCCTGACCAGGCATGATATCCCATCAGGACTCTTAAGAAGCTTCTGATACTCAAAGGAGAATCATGAACATTATGCACGTTACAAGATAATGGTAGTTTTTTCCTTGTCAGGTAGCACAAGATGGGTCATTTTAAACTGTTGGGTTTGGGGTGAAATTTCTTACTTCTTTTTATTTAGAGAATTTACCCTTAAATAAATAATACTCATGGTCAACTGAGCCCTAGATAATCCAACGCCTTTGAAATGTCCTTGGAAAGAGAAGGATTAATCTATATCTGAGAAATGTTTTCAGAAATGTCAAGAGTAATAATTAAATCTGTGGAAAAGGCAAATAAATGAAAATGTGTTGGAAGCCATCAAATGTGGGTTCACAGGTGTTTTCTGAGACAGGGAGTGTTTGAGGCATTGGAAACAGAGCACACCACTCCATCACTGGGATGAATTGATGTCACCTCAGCAGAGGCTGAAACTCGTTAGCATCTCATATCTGTTGAAAAGATCTAAAAGCTGCATCAACACTGACAATTCACACAGGCCACCTTGGAGACATCAGATGCCAATGAACTTCAGCCTTCGCTGAGGTGATGTAGTAGAGTATGTCGTTGAGTTGAATGAATAGAATCTACCCAAAACCATTGATAATATGTGGTTAGAGAACATAAACATTACTAGAACCATAAATTGAATTTACACATGGGGAACCAACAAATAATTTGCATCCTGAAATATGAAACTCACCTTTGTCACCCCATACACATGCTTTTAAATAACAATGCAGGACATAGCTAGAACTAGCCATGCTCCAGTATCGACCCAATACAGTCAGCACCCAAAACTAAAAGCATCATACTAACACAGTGCCTTTGCTTGCGTTTAGCCCAGAGTGACGTTATTGTGGTAAATTATTTGTACAAGTAGAGCTAAGGTGCTGGGTGTAATGGAGACACTTTAAAAGGACATAATTAGGAAGTTTGTTATGCAGCCATGATGCTGACAATGTCCAGAATCGGTAACTGCCATGAAGACCATGCGCCATGGAAATCAAGGAAAGACAACCAGTCAGAAGTAACTGATTTGTGTCTAAGTTCTTGTATCCCCTGCTGCGTAACACAGGCACAAGAATAAGTTGCTGGGTAACCGGTGATATCAGCTACATTTTGGTTGAATAAATATGCATTTAGAAACCCTCTAGGACTCCACCACACTGCTCCCCATGAGTTCTTCCTCCAACTGAAACCTTCTTATCCACATCTTCAACTGTTTCTTGATGTTGTTCCTCTTCCTACACTTCTCCCAAGCTTTACTGGAAAAAAGTGTTATCTTTTCTCATACAGCCGGAGTTTTTCTCCCTTTCTGAAAAACATCAGGAAAGAAGGAGCAGAGGATTAGAAAAGCCTCAGTCTTGTTTTGATGTCAGTAAGAGTTTCACATAAGTTAAAAGAGCAGTTCCAAGCACAGAAATGACTATGAGACTGTTTTTATAAAGAACATTTGTAAATGTTATGTAAGCTGAACTGATCTGCAATACCTAAAGTTTTCATTGCTTTTCATGGCAGAGGAAAGAAGATATTATAAATATGTAAAATAAGGCACTGGTACATTAACATAAATAACTCTAATAAATTGTAAAGCTTTGTAGAAAACAGAAAACTGCTAATGGAATAATGCACATTTGTTGATTCTTGGAGCAGAAACTGGCCATTAATCATGCACCAAAGCAAGTGCTAAGAGCATCAGCACGTAACAGCATTATTTAAACTTCTTTTATGGGCAAGATTAAATAGTCATCAAAGCAGCCCATACTGAGACTGCTGATTGGTTCCAACAGCCGCTGATTCTCTTTTCTACTTTTTGTTTGCATATCGGAGACTGTCACAGGAACTTAAGTGTTTGGAGTTCTCATTAATATTTACGTCCTTAAAGCAATACCTTCATGGCAGTTGACCACCAGATTATCAATAATGAAAACGGCCCTTCCAAAAGGACCAGCCCAGAGGTCAAAAGCACAAGATTCAGTAATTCCCTTCTGTCATCCTGCCTCACTCAAGCTTGCCAAACAGCCTCAAGAAAGGATTATCACGTAGTCTGTCACTCCATTTCTTTGCTGCTTTGACCAACAGAGGCATCAATATAATGTGTTAGAATGGGCAAAAAATTGTGTCAATCCACAGCCCACAGGAACTGAACCAAACCCATCATGCAGAGCACTGAATACAGTGACAAGATAAATTACAATTACTTTTGGTCATTCTAGTCTACCATGGGTTTGAATGAAGGAGTAAAGAACACAGGCAAAGGCACATGATGATCGAAGCTCCTGCAGGGGTGGTTAATGCGCGTACTGCCCAAAATGTGGATTTTTATGTAAAGACATTGATTCAGGCATTTACCCCTGTGTGTTTCTGCACCCTGTGGGGTTACTCACATTCTTAAAACTAAGATGAAATGGAGGCCAAGAGGTACCACCTGTAGAAGCCTTCCTCCATCCAGTGGTAGGAACATCAAGAGCAAAAGGTAACCCAGTATTCTGAGAAGCAAACCTATTAAATTACACACACCCAGACAGGTCATGTGCGAAGTCAAGCGCCACAGCTGTTTGCTGGTATATCCTGCAGCTTTGTGCATTTGGCCCATGCTTTCTTGTTCAGGAATAAAAATGCTTTAGAGCCAAATTAAAGGGATGAATTGCAGATGAAAAATCCTTGGGTTGTTGATGTTCTTTATGCCAGATAAAACAAATCATAGAGCTTGAGGGAATGCAAATCTCCACATTCTGCCATACATTGAATTCGTTCACTTGGCACTAAATTTTTTTCCTCTTTGGCACTAAATAGACTTTTAAACTGAAAGCGAACTTTGATGTTAAAAAACCTCTGGCTGTAAAAATGGACAAATTAACAGGAATGAGCACTTTTGCACAGGAGAAAATGATTCATTAATTGCTCTTTTGCCGTTGTAGAAGAGCCCTTTTTTGGCTTGTCCTCAGAGAGTCCAAGGGTGCTTATAATACAAGCAACATTTAGAAAAACTCCATTACACAGAGAAAATTCCAGGCTTCAATTTTAATTCTTGAGAGAGTTCAGTAGTTGCTTTGGTCCGTGTGTGTGTGTGTGTGTGTGTGTGTGTTTATACACAAAATTAGGTTCTAGCAAAGGGAAAGTGCGTTTATGCAAAAAGCAATTCATCAACCACTTCTGTGCTCAGAATTCACTGAGGTAATTTAGATACCTTAATGGCAAGGTAGTTTAGGTAAGGTATGCAATAAATGTTTCCCCCAACCCCTCCAAACAGTTAGAGTAATGGAAAATACGTGCTCTAAATGAATCTTTTCAGTAAAGTAATTCTTGTTTTAATTATTTATCAGTTAGAAAATATGAAATATAATGACATGGCAAACTTCTCTGGAACCTCTTTTCTCGTTCAGGGAGCACTATTACATTAGCTGGAGTTTTATGCGTGCTGTAACTAAAAGGCTAACATAATGCAGTGTGTGGCACTAATCTGTTTCTCGTAACATTAAATGTGCAGCAAGCAACTACCACTATGAGCAGACCCTTTGGATCTATTATTTGCAATATTTTCACCATGGCCTTGACCTTAGTGATGTCAGGCGTATATTACATCTCCACTATAATTTACTATTGACATCACGGATTAAATTTGTTGTTTCAGCTAATGCAACAGAGCAAGCAAGGTACATTGTGAAACAAAGCCAGCTGCTGAAATACGAGGGTTGTCAAGTATAAATTTACAAAAGATATTCAGACTGAGCACAGAAGACAAAAATAAATGGACAGAGAAGCTGGTTTTGACAGACTGCAAAGGGCTAGAGACTTAAACTTGAGCATTGTAAATCCAAATGTCACAAAACACTGCTACAGAATGTGAGACATGTCTATTTCTCAGGAATATAAATGGTGATATGAAACCAAACTTTCAAGATGCTGTGCATTTTTGAAAAGTCTATCACTATCTCCTGATAAGAAATTTAGTGATCTTTTCCTCTTAGCTTTAAAAGCAGGAAAATTCATCATTTAAATTCAGTGACCA
The DNA here is from genome assembly GCF_000695765.1 of Mesitornis unicolor. Lineage (NCBI taxonomy): Eukaryota > Metazoa > Chordata > Aves > Mesitornithiformes > Mesitornithidae > Mesitornis > Mesitornis unicolor. The sequence continues at coordinate 141,321 of NW_010171111.1, read as the reverse complement.
ATATAATAGCTGTATTTGGGGCAGGTAGATTATAAAAATAGCAAAAAGTAAGCTTTGTATAGTTTTCTGGATTTCTAGAAAAATATATTAAACTGACTAATACTTTTGCTTGGTGAAATTCAGTCAATCATCTAATTAAATCTTTGGGGGCATTCATACAGATAGATGGCATTTTTCAGATAAGTTTTGTGTCTGTGGAAGAACAACGCTGTATAAAAAGAGAACAGTTTATTATTTCATATATGTCAAGTTATTCACATAACTCAGCATGGGTTCGCTTGCCAAGGGTTTACTTCGGTTACTAGGATGAGGTACTACCTCACCACCTGCAGACAGGACCCAATAAAGCAAGACATCCATGGAGCGAGGTGGGCAGCAGTGCTGGTGCATGCCCATTGCTGAGGCCAGGGAGCATCCTGCGATTGCTTCAGCTTCCAAATTCTCAACTCGTGAAGCGAGTAACTGAGGCTGAAAGAAGAGGCGCAGCATGCTGGCTGAAGCCTCCACCTTGGAGATTTTCAGCCCCCTGTTTGACTCAGCAACAAGCATGCGCTTTTTTATTTCTTTATGGCTTGAGGGAATAAATCTAACTCGAGGAAATTAAACTCTGACTCCATGACCTAAATAAGTTGTCAGCACAGATTTAAGAGGAACACATAGTAGTCACAGGACCATCAATGAAGTAACTGTGGGTTCTAGGAAAATATAAATGGAGGGCACTGTTTTGGGATAAATGCAGAGACAGGAATTATACCTTTCTGTGTGATATTTGGAATACCTCCAAAATGACTCATTTTATGGAATCCTTTCCTCCAGTGCAAATCCAGTTGTGGCCTGACTGATGGGATGGCTACCTCTAGCAATCGAAAAGCAGAGGATGTGAAATAATGGCGAGCAAAAGCAGGCTTTGTTTCAAAGGGGGTTATAGCTTTTTGTTGTGGTTTGTGGGGTTTTTTTCTACTCAAAAGTCCTCATTTTAAATAAAAATTGGGATGAGTTAAAGCAAGGTTTTGACACATGACTAAAAGCAGTGTTAAGACAAATTGTCTTTAGCTTTTTCCTATTGTGCCAAAGATGCTGTAGGAGATGATCAATGTAGGCCAGACCCAGAGAGATTCCACGCACCACTGACTGCAGACACCTCGCTGGAGCAGCTCAGGTACACTGTGCTGCAAGAGGTAAGAGCAACAGCATGCAGCATGAGCTTAGCGTTAATTTTGATTCATTTTGCAGATCAAGCATGAAATGCCTTTTGTAGTGCTCTCTGGCGCTAAACAATTTACACCAGTTTAGAATTTTCCAATCTTAGCATCAATTATTTGTGACAATTTCAGATAGCTATCTAATTTTGGCAATGCAGTATTCATACCTAGGGCTTCATTCAGCCTATATATTGATTTTCTCTAAGCTCTGCTTTTCTGGGAAAATCTTTTACACTGGTACACCTGGCCAGCAGATGTGGCTCGGCTATTATATGTGATGCAATTAATCTGGAAGGCTGGCGTCACAGGACTTTCCATGATGCTGTGGCAGCATTATTGTGATTCATTAGTGTCACTTCCTCGGCAAGTTGTAATTGGCAGTGCTATATTGTTTCTGTAAAAAACAGTCACTGTGGTGGTAGGGAAAAGAATGGCATATTTTCTCTTCTGAGGAAAACAAAGGTTATCCTTGTTTACACATCTAGTGTAAATGTAAAATGAACAAGCTCCATTCTTAATTTACCTCTTCTACCTCACTGCAAAGCCTAGGTGTTAGAGGACGGCGTTGAGATGCATTCACCAGACAAAAAGTGTTTCCTATTATTAATGGCTGGAGGAGCCCTCTGTGTAATCAAAGGGCACAGCTGCAGTGATATACGGCCAGTGACAAACGGAGAGATCTTTCCTTCTCACTGCTACAAGCTAACCAGCTTGCAGCCAGCAACTTTCTGCACTGTATATCTGCAAGATAAATAGCATGAGATATGAATATACGCAGTGCTTACAGTCTTGAAAAGTATTGTTACAGCCCTCACATACAATCATTCTAAATATGACTCCAGTGCATTTTTCACAATTTCAGAGCTATTCTTGCTGTTTGTAAATAGATACAGTTTCTGAGCAGAGATTTAAAACCCTCTAACAGTGCTGCTTTCCAAGGTCTGCTTTGGAAGCGGGTGCTTGTACAGCTGATGGTGTCAGCAGAGAAGCTTTTCCGAGATTCATAGCCCTCTTTTGCAGTGACAAGCAGCACTGAACTTATCTGTGAAAGGAATCAGTGAAAGAATATACAAGAAATCATTTTTATTTCTCTCCTGCACCTATACCAAAGCAATCTATAGGGAAGAACTCATTCTCTTTAATACATGTGTATTTAAGAAAAAGCCATGTTAGTGGTTTCTCCTGTAGTTGTTTCTAGGCACATTTTAGTCCTTTCATTTTTCAAAGCCAGGTATGCTGTGTAGTACCATTTCCTTAAGCTAAGGAGGTATCTGAACTGAGACAAAACTTTAAAGCTAAATAGGGAGCAATTGCCAGTGCAAAGTAAGGCAAACAAAGGTGCTTGGTAAATAAAAAATGAGGTACGCTTTTGCCTGGTTTGTCTTTGTTGCTGTTGGTAAAAGTGGGTCCAGATTTCCAGGCAAATGAAACTAAAGCTGTCAGTGGGCAAGGCCAGCCTTTCCATGGGCTCAGTGGCAGGGAGGTGTCCCCACGCAGGCACACACAGGCACACCCACACACGGAGGAAGTCAGTGCCGCTCCGTGACCTCTCCATGAACTTTCTAGGAGATGCAAAGATCAGTCAAGAAGGCAAAGGTCAGCATTCATGCTGGTCACAAACAAAAATCAGATTTAGCCAGTCACTGGAAGAGTGTTTCTGGGCCCTTGGATTATCTGAGCAAAATGCTAATAAATACATTTTGCATGGTAAATATTGACTGCCAGTGTTTACTGACTCAGCATGGCTCAGTTTTGCTACACTCACTTGACAGCTTGTTAGATGTTACGTTCATTTTTCCCCTGTAATATATCTATGAAGGAGAAAGATGGAGTTAAATAATAGGAAGTGGCACAATGTGAGAAGAATCTGGGAATTCAGAGTGAGCAGTGCCACTGCTTGTGTTGTGGGATACAAAAGTACAAGCCGAGGATAGCAAATTACATGTTGGTTGGCTATGAAGAAAAAAACATTAAGTTCAAAACAAGGAAAAGGTAAATGAAGTCTGCAATTTTGCTTATAATTGACCTCTCCAACCTCTCGCACAGTACTTGGTATCATATTATACCACAGTGGTATACTTGTTTAAATCAGAAGAAAAAAAAAATCGGGATGAAATATACAAGTAATATAATCCTACTTTCAGCAGGTCAGAAGTGAAAACAAATGTGGTGATTTTGCTTCTGCTGTAGCCTGAGGTGGACATTTGCCCAAGTGACAGCATACGAGATACATTTTAGCACAAAACTCCCATTGACTTCAATAGGGCCCTGATCTAACCCAAACACAGCAAGTGCTGTATCCTAGAAGAAGCACAACCCCCTTCCATATACTCATCTTTACTACAGCAGGCTGGGAGAATCTTGTTCTAAGAAATGAGTTATTAGGAACATTATTTTGTTTCCCCTTGCCTTTGCTTTTCTCACTGGCACAGTCCAATAAACTAATGCAAATAGTAAGTTCCACTTAGGGAAAATTATGTGTGGAACTCAAGAAGGATTACCGAGATGTGAAATTTTGGTTACAGATTGGAAAGAATACCTTTAGCTTGCAATAGTGTACTTTAACAATGCCAGGTGGCTCATTGATACACTTTTATCTGTCATACAAAATTCTCAATATATCCTTCCACTCAGGTCTTTACAAGTAAAAGAAAGTAAAAGGAAAAAAACTTAAAATATTTTCCCCATGTATGATTATTGGTGACTTCAATTATTTCTTGCCCTTATTCTTTTTTAGTCATCTGGATTATTTTGACCACTTACCTAGGTCTTTTAGCTCCTAAAACAAATGCTCTTTCACCAGTAATTGCTCACTCTGGGGCTAGTTTTACTGTGTTTTCTTTTGTAAAAAAAAAAACCAAACAACCCCACAACTGGGTTTGTTTTCCAGCTTTTGAGCTAAGATATGAGTGAAAATGCTTCTGCGAGACCCAAAGGCTGCACCTTTGGGGCACTTCCTGCCCGGTCATTGAGGACTGAAGCACTTTTCAAAACAGTGAGGAGCTGTCAGGAGCGCTGAGGCTGCTTTGTGCCTGCCCGAACACGGGGAAGGCAGCTCCTCACCACCAGGACACCCACCTGGACCAGAGCTAGGCTGAAGCTTCCAGCTTCTCCATGAACGGGTCTGGGGAGTATGGCCTGGATGGTAATTCTAGATGAGGCCTGGGCTGGGATGGTGAAGCAAGGCATAAATTAGACAAGTTCAAGGCAGGTGGTATTTAATACACATAATACAGGGAGGGCTTACAGCCAGGGCTGCTCATCTATCTCCACTGCAGAGCACAATAATGGAAAATCCAATCTTTTAATCTTTCTGCAAGTATTTTAGCTCCTTTTAAAGTCCTTCTAATGATAGCATTTACGTAATGCTCCCACCAGTGCTGCTGAGTGAGGGAATGCTCACAGACCCTGAAGTGACTGTAGACCTCTTCTTGTCCCATCAGCCAGCAGAGAAATACTACCCAGCAGCAAATAAATGGCACTGGCCAACTTTTACTCAGGGGTATGAGAGCAACTTGCCAGGGAACGCTCTGATCTACACACACTAACATTTTTAAAAGCTGGGGAAGTCTGAGAGGACTGTAAAAGAAGCTAAGACCATGCAAATGATTTTAAATGGTAAACGTGATGACTAATAGACATCCAACCTATTAAGCTGAAAAGAGCCATCATCCCAGTCTTAGAAGCTTAACATCGGAGACAATCAGTAAATAATTCAATGACAGCAGCAGAACATTCATCTCAGCACATTTTCAGGGAAGTGTTGTCAGACAAGTGTGGTCTTAGGGTTTTTTTATGAAAGAGCAAGGTCTACTGATAAAGTTAAAATCTCCAACAAAGCAACATATTCACATTAAATGGACTAAACCAAACAAGCAGATGATATTGCATAATGGGCACTGAAAGCCACCATCCCCTGGTAAGGCCCCACAGGCACTGGCCCTTGTTCCATAGCTGAGGGTGACAGCAAGGCAAGGGGAGGGACGCACCACCCAGACAAGAGCACAGCTATAGTAACCATGGTCACCCAGAAGTCCACTCATCTCAGACAAGTCCATAGCGCCAAGGCAGGTCTGAGGTCAAGCTGGAAAGTCAGGTCAGCAAGGCCAGATCAAGCTTGGCACAGTAGAAGGCTGGCACAGGCACTCCTGAATTGTAACTTGGGCAAGGACCAAGGGCAAAAGCCTGAGCTTAAATGCAGCTTCCAAGCCAGAGGACAAAAGCCCCATGCAAGGCTTCCCCCAGCTCTTTCTCAGGCATCTCTTCCTTGCAGCTTAGCTGCTCTCACAGGAGCCTGATCCAGGGTTACACAACTGTACCGTGTTAGAGCAGCCCTGGAGCACAGACAGCCAAAGCCACGGCAGGGCTGAGGGGGAAAGAACCTGCAGAGAATCTCGGGGCCCCGGCATGGATTTTTGAATAATGGCAGCTAAACAAAGGAACACAGACTTTCAGTATACCATACAGAGAAGAATGTGAAGATAGAAGAAGATACATAGCACTGACTAGATTTTAGAAGGTGCTATTATACCTGCATATAGCATAAGAGAAGATGCTTATGGGAATACTGGGTTGGTTCTTGAAGTATATTATGAAATTAGGAAAAGGTTTAAAAAAAAGTTCAAAGAAAAAAAAGTCAGGAAAACATGCCTTAATCTGTTAAGGTTATCCAAGAAGGAGTTAAATGTGACTTAATCAAAGCCTGCAGGTATCTACATAAGGAAGAGATTTCTGATAGCGAATAGCTATTTAGTCTAAAAGAAAAAGGCACACTAAGATACAATGGTTGGAAGCTGCTGTACTTTCTCTAGCATGGGCCATTAATCATTGGAACAACCTACCGCAGGATGTGGTAGATCATCTGAAGTCTTTAAATCAAGTCAGCATCTTTGCAAAAGAAATTCCCTCTCTCAAACAGAAAATCTGCATCTGATGCAAAAACTGCTATTTGGGTTTACACCCTGAATTGCTCAAGGATTGAGGTGAAAGTGCTTAAAATCTATTAAATTAAAGATAAAATAGTAAAACCAAATAAGTGGGGTGTTATAGGGCAGCATAACAGATTCTTGTGCCTTTGTCACTAAAACTCGTATGGCTATTTACAAGAACAAACTTGTGGAAAAGAAGCAGAGAGGGGAAAGGAAAAAGGTATTAGTTCTAAACTATATGTCTTCTGTCCTTTAAACACAGTGTGATAAAGACATGCTTTTGCTTGAAGTTCATGTGGTGGAATTCTGACTGTGCACAGTGATGGGCTCACCAGTTGTTATTTATGAAGCATAGATTCTTGGGCATGGTTAAAAAATACCAGTTGGCCTTCTTTCAGTTAAATCCCATCCCTTTGAGGCCAATTTAATCATGTCTGAAAGAGGTCTGTGAAACAGAAGCACTTTGAGTTTCCTACAGAGAAAAAAGGAAGACACCAGCCTGTGGGAGAGAATACAACTCTCATGTCAAAAAGAGCAAATGCATAGGGTGCAATTCCACAGCTATACTTTTGAGTTCAGACCACCTAAGTTTATGGCCAGAACTCCCATGGGGAGGGGCAGGAGTCTCTGAGGATATTTGCTACTTTTTATAGTAATAGCACTAAGCATTTGTATAATTCTAGCTCTCTGCTCTGTTTGTGCTGGGAGCTGCACAAACACAGAAATAAAAAAGGGGGAGAGGACAATCCATGCACTGTAGCCCAAAGCCTCCCACAGCCACCACAGAAAACTTCAGCTGTGTCTTTCAGGGCTGCTGCCATGAGAGAAAAAGGACTCTGGTGCCCTACCTGCTTTGAGCCTGCATGAAAAAACTTTGTCTCAGATTTTCTGTACAGTTTTAGCCTCTGATATGCAAGCAGCTGCTGGATGAAAGCGTCTGTTCCAAGTTCACATGGGCTTTTCCCTAGCAAAGCGCTGGATTCAGAGATTATGCTGGCTTTGCTCCATCTGTCCCTTGGGATCCAGTAGTTATGTCCCTAACCCTTCTGTGACCTAAGCATATGTAATACATGTAGCATGGTTCAAGATGAGGAAATGAGAGTGCATAGGGATATAACTGCTAATTTGTTATCTGCATGCCAATGAACGTGGCAGCACAGCTGCACATGCAGACTGCATGTGTGTGCCTGCTGCATGTGGACGTCATCCCTCACACTGGAATATGACAGATATCCAGTTAAAATGGGGAGCTCTGTGGAGTGTTTTATGCCTGTACTGTTCTTGGTAAACCTGCTGCAGTGCAAATAAGAATCAGTCACAACAGTTCAGTAGAGTTCCTACTGTCAAGTCCTTAAATTCATTAGACATTTCACATATTTTGCCATTTACATTGTTGGATCACTTCTCCTCTTTCCATAAGCTTATAAAAACAAACAATTAGTTAAGAAAATTTTTAGTCTTCCTTTTTCTAAAGCCAGCTGTTGGGCTGAGCAGCATTTTTGCCCCCTGGGGTCTGTATTTCACCAGTGATGGTAGCCAGATGAGGCTGTTTCAGGATGACACAAAGTACCATCTCCACAGAGGCCAAACATCTCTCTGAATTACCCTACAAGTGCTGCTGAGTAGAGGAGCCAGGGAGAAGGCAAGAGGCTCAGCTGCTGTTCGGCATGTCACAGCACTGTTAGCCCAATCTGTCAGTCATCACAGCCCAGATCCCCCCACTGAAACCTCCGTAGGCTCTAAATCAAGCCTTAAGCCTTGTAGTACATTGGGACTGAATGTGCGTGTGTGTGGTTTCTGGGTGTATGTTTTAATTATGTTCTGTTCTGGAAATCCCAAGTATGTCCTTTGAGACCATTAGAAATGAAGTTTATATAGACATGGTAAAAGACCACTGTAGGCAAAGATAATAAAATATGAAATTATTATGAGGGACATAACAACTGGTTTAAAATAGGAAGTGATGAGTTTTTCAAGTTCAGCAAGTATGATTATTGTTCTCTTTAATTTTCTAAGTGTCTGTGAGTATATAGAGTACTAATTTGAGAACTGGAACAAACTGGGTTTGTTTGTGAGCAAGCAATATATACTCATCTATCAGACTCATCAGTACACGGGCCAAATCATAAGCTGCCATCTCACTGTTGGCTTTAAGAGAACAATGACACTTACCCCATGTGAGCACGTCCCACTTGTTTGTGAATTAGGAAAGCTAAGAGCTTTGCTTCTGGCAAGGACAACGCTAAAAGGAATCATTCCTAATGCAATCTGTCCTTGAAACAAAGCTCCCTCTCATCTGCATTCCCTGTGTCATCTGATATGGGCTTCAAATATAAAATTTTCATAGGTTTTATATGACAATGTTGGGATGGGAAAAAATATTAGCAACATGATTCCCAACAGAATCTGCATGAAGCCATCACATGTTTGACTTCCTCCTAGACATAAATCCATTATCTTCCAAACTGTGTTGCTCGCATGACATTCCTACTAAGCAGCTGCAGTTGATAAGAGCTGCTCTGCATAATTTGCTTTGAAGTATCTTTAAGACAGGATTGACCAGATGATGTGCTCTTTTTTTTTTTCTCTCCCTCTTTTCCTCTTTCTCTCTCATCGTTGTTGTTGTTGTCGTCATTGTTGTCATCACCACAGTCCTGTTCCTATAGAAAGGTTTGTGGACTGCAGATACCCCTTGTGAGCAGATTGTCTGTATCTTAACCTAAACATGTTCATGTTCGAACTGCTAGAAATAACACAGAGAAATCTGAAGCTGCTGAGATCAGAGAGTAAAAATACACTGCAATTAGCCAGTATGAGCACTTGACAATACATCTGATTTATCAACAAATGTTCTATCTTTCCATCAGTTTGCTTTCAAGTCCAAGTGTGCACTGTTTTTCAATCATTAGCTTTTGAAACATGATTTCATTAGCAAGAGCACTGTGGCATTGTCTGAAAAAGAGAATAATTCATATTTGTATTGAATGACAAAGTCTCTGTCTTTTGAGACACTGGATTGTTTTGTAGCTTCTTCTGCAGGATAGTTCTGTTGAGTGGAGAATCGCATCTTTGCCCACTGGTTTTCTGCATCACTTGTCATACACAATGCAAAGAAAGTGACTATGAAAATACAAATGCATATCCTCATCTAAGTACTGCTAATATGGTGGCACACTGTACATCTGAATGGCTCACAAAATTAATAGGCACCATTCCGAACTGTGGAAACATGAGCTACGCTGAGAAAGTTGGAATTCAGATATACTGCTTCTTCCTTCTCATCTCCAATCCTTGAATAAAAGAAATAAATGTTTATAGGATGCAAGTTTAAATACCTTAATCTTATTAGCTTGAGCCTGGCTTTTTGTTCTTCTATGTTCAAATGAAGCACCTCATCAAAATTAGATTAAGATGGTAAATAAAATCAAGGTCAACTTTTTATTAACTTTTGGTTTTTACCTCCCCCCTGTTTAAATACATTGGCTCTGAAATCTCCCAGCTCTAGCCGCTGGATGTTTAGAGGCAATACTGCAGACTTTTAGGTTTTATGGATTCTAGAAGAACAATATAACATGATACTGACAATCATAAACAGATAGTAAGTTGTTTCAGTTTGGAAACAATTGCAGTCATATAACCCTTGGTGGGCTCTTTTATATGAACTTTTATTTTTCTCTGTACAATGGCTGACATGGGAACTATCCTCCATGCAATAGAGCAGCTTGTATTTGCTCAGGAAATGGTTAAGTTACAGCAGGTCACCCCTGTTACTTCATGGAAATGCTTTGATTTGTCTTCCATACTAAAACAGTTAGAGCCATTTGTTTTACTAACAACTCCCCTCAGAGCAGAACCTCAATACTATGTTAAAACAAAATTAACTTCACACATGACTTTGTCAAGAAGCTTATTTCCATCTCAGGAGAGTTCAAATTTCATAAAATCTGAACAAAGTGTAGTTAAGAGGACAAACTTTGGAAATGTTATTTCCTTTCTTTTTGCTGCCCATACTGCTTGTTCAACCATGGATTTTTCAGGCTATATGAATGCAACACTTTCCTAAGCATGTAAAAATGCCTGTACTTGACCAGCTCGGCCATTACCAAGAGAGCGATGGGCAAAATGCTGGTCATGTCTCCGACCTGCATTCTGACTCGTTCAAAGCCTAACCTTGTGGACATGTCCGCAGCAGTCACACTTAAAAGGCACTTTCTGAAAGCTTCGGACAATGTGAAAAATATTCAGCATATCTAAAAATAGGGAGCAATTCTACACTAGCTTATCGTTTTCAAAATGGGAGAAACGTGGCAGCAGTCCCCAAAATCAATTGGCAAGGCAGCTTAAAGATACAAACAGGAGTAAGTGGACAGCAAACATTGGGTTTGTATGTATCTTACTCCATCTTTCTCTGAGGAGTCATACGAACACAAAGCTTTTTACTATTAAATTTGAGTAAGTCCTGTAAGGAAAAGAAAAAGGCAACTAAACAAAGTAAACAGAAAACCCCTGCTCTTCATGATTGAACCTCCTGTTTAGTTACTGTAGTTTAATGGTGATAAGTCTGGTTTGTCTTGCACATCCAGATCGGTAGAGAACACTTTCTGGACTTGAAATAGAGGAAAATAAAAGATTTTTCTTTGTTACAATTTCAAAGCACTTTGCATTCACCACAAACCGCCTGCAAACAGTAAAGCTCAGAATACCAGCCTGTATCAAGTCATTAACCTTTTAGGACTCAATCAAAGCAGTGTTGTGTGACACTTTATTAATGAATGCTTTAATGTGGTATATAAAAGCTAACAAACATGGAAACTGGCAATGATTCATCAAATTTAATATTCCATCAAACATTTCATTTTGAAGACTGACACTTTTTTTAAAAAATCCAGTGGAATACAAGTTCAGAGGAGTGCCTTTAATGAAATTCACCCCCTTCTTTTTAGGACTTTTCAAATTGTATTTAGACACAAACAAAAGCAATAAAAGCTCATAAAAAATTGAAACAGTTATGCGACCTTCTAAATAACATTTGAACATATTTTATGGAATCTGTTGTGAAGAGTGAAGGAAGTTGTCCTTATAAATACACTTGCAGTTTAGGTCACACATTGTCTGCAGTCATTGCTAGGAGGCAAAAGCCCTGTTGTAAAACAGCTGGGCTTCTTGGCTTGGGGCAAAGGCAAATTCCACAGCCAGAAACCTAATTAGATACTTTTGGAATTCATGGCACCCTTTCACGCTATGACCTTTTCCTTTCTGTCTTTCCCTCTCTTCTCTCCAGCTCACCCCCATATGTCCTCCTCCCCCCTGCCCTCATGAGCATTTGATCCTCTCCTTACTAAATACGTTGCTTTTTTGCATAAATACTGTCTACTGGCCAAATTCAATCCTGCTGGTAATAAGAGCAACTTGGAAGTCAAGTAGTTTATGTCATGGCTAAATTTGTCCCTGTGATCCACTTAACTTCTAAGCGACTCTAAGCTTATCCAGTCTCCTAAAAATTTACAAAAACATGGGCTGCAGAGAAGCGATGTCAAAGAAACAGCTTTTTCTGTCCTGGAAAATTTCAGAAGTCCCCAAAGAATTCTCATCTTGCCTTGTAGTGAAAAGCAAAATAGTCTGACATTTCTCAAAACCCACCGAGGCGTGGTCTGACCGTGCCCCGTTGCCAGGGTATTCACCTGAATGCAGAAAGCCCAGGTTCAAATTCCTGGAGGGACTTGAACCTGGGTCTCCCATGTGTCACAGGTAGATACCCCAGCTCCTGGACTCACGTGGGCTTCTTTTTGGACTGAAGTAGCAATTCTGTTCTGAACCTGACTTTTCTCACAGAAAGATTTCGCATGTCCACAAAGTATTTTTCATATTGCCAGATAGGTATTTTTCAATGAAGAGTGAATTGCCACAAATTTGCTGACCTCCTATATCCCCAGCCAAACATATTCAAAACTTTTCTAAAAGGATGATACACTTTTCTTTAAATGTTACTTGTCAAATGACAATAATATCCAAAAACACCCAAATACAAGAATCTAGGTGCCTTGTAAAATAAATGAGCAACTGATAGAAATGAAAGGCTATTAAATACCACTGAAGATGTATAATTTACAGTGAGACTATTATATATCATTTTCTTAAATTGTTTTTATAATGTAAGTTGTAATTCTTATCCAAACTCATTTCCAGCCAAAGAGCATGTTCCCTGGCACAGATTTTTCACTTAACTAAAAATTGTAGGATTCATCCATTAAAAAAAAAAATATGATAAATAGGATATTTTAGCTGAATTGGGTAATGGAGAACTGCTGTGCCACTCCTGAGAAATGTCTATAACTCACTTATGCCTTCTGGTATTTGTATAGCATGTTGACTCATGAATCACTGAGTAGCTATCATAAAAAAACCAATGTCTGTTTGACAAAAAATGCATTTAACTCAGCTGAGATTTGCAGTAAAGATTCATGCCTACATTTTAAAATCACAAATGCTATTATGTTACAGTTGGGGAAGTGTTTTTGTAAACCTGCGCACTTCAGTAGTACATTTTCTGTTGCGAGTTGCAGAAATTACTAATGAATTACTTCTTGCTACATTCCTGGAAGGATTATTCCCATTTTACAGATGGAAAAACTGAGGCAGAGAAGCTCACTAAGGTGACCAGAGATAGAAGTGAAGCAGAGGGCAGGAGTAAATGCTGCTTTGGGCACCTTGTGCCTGTTTTCCATGATTGCCAACTCCAGCAATGGGGACCTTGCTTCCACTCTGACTACTCATCAGCAGTACCTTTCCTCTCGCTGCCCTTTTTCAGATCAAATGGGTTTTTTAGACATTTTGTTTGTTATGTAAATACATATTTTTCCCTAGCCAAAGGCATTCTGTTATGGTGTGGTTTTGTGAGGAAAGAAACAGGAGGGTTTAGGTAGATTTTGGTGAAATATGAAGAGCAATTGGGATAGGAGAAGGCAAGAGGTGCTCACCATGGGATGTCACTATGCTTTTGTCATAGCTGGAAATGGTGAGAAGCAGTACTTGTCACAGTCATTGGCAGTGGCGAAGGGAAGAAAATAGCTACAGGATGTGCAGGGGGATGGCCAGAGTTGGGTTTTCCTCTAAGGAAAAACAAAGTTCATCTCTGAAGGCTTGCAGGGCAGAGGGTATTGGCCAGTACTTGGAGGGTGCTAGAAATGATGGGTGAGAGGAAATCCAGGCAGCACAAAGTCCCAATATCAACAAAGAAAGAAACAAAAAAACACAGGGCTGTTTGTGACTACAAACATACACAGTAATGCCTCTGCTGCTGGTGTTAGCAAGGCACAGCCTTGGGCTTCTCCACAACATGATGAGCTGCACGTGCTGGCCATGGACATTGGGCACCCTGGGCTGACTTCCCACACAACCCAGCCCTGCATCTCCAGCTGGAACTGAAGCGGTGCAGCACCTCCCTCAGCCTGGGTCCTAAAAACACCTCTCATTTCATCTTCCAGAACAAGCATGTGTCCAATACATGCTATTGTTATTTGCATGAGATTAAATATTTAAATCAGAGAAAAATATTGTTCATTATCATTTGCAAGTATCATTTTAATCATAAACTAAACCTCAAAGCAACACTAAGCATGCATGATTGCTACCTGGTCAGCATCATCAAGGTCCCCTGGAAAAAACTAATTAGTATGTTACTATATATCTACATACCTTGGAGATAAATGTTGTTTACATCTCCTTCCCTAATGACAGAATGGAGATGGTTCAGTAAAACACCCTGCCTCTTAATATGCAGGGTTTGTTGTAGGAGCAGCTCAATTCATATTTCCACCAGTTTGATGGTAAGTGAACAGCAGTAGCAATATTAATCTGCAGTAACCTGTCAGTGAACTCTACAGCTAATATGATGTAGTTATGATTTTACCATCAATCAGAACTGAACAGGCCCTGGACAATCCTTACAGCACTGCCTCAAAAAATCTAATTGTGCAAAATCTTCATCGGTTTCCAACATTTCTTTTTTATCTGTCACAGACTTTTGGCCTAGTACACAACCTTTTATTATTGGTCTTATTGCATTAGCTTGTTGGACAAAAAATAAAAGGCTAAATCTAAGAGTTCCCCTGCATTCCATCATTTGTTACCATGTGGGATCCTATTTGACAGTTCCATATTATTTTAGATTTAGATAAATATTATTAGGACACATGGTATTGCATGAACTTTTGAACCACTGATTGACAATGTATAAAACAAGGCTAGTAATATTTTTAGCTCTGCGTTTGCATGTTCAAATATATAAGAAATAGACATCAAATGAAAGAATTGAGCTGTAACACAGGGATGGATTTTAGACAAAATGTAAACCCAGACTTTCTTTTTTATTTTTTTTAGTTAATTGTATTCACAGAGCTGAAGAATAGTTTAAAAAATGAATTATTAACAAAAAACATGAACTTTCACAAAAGTTAGAGTTCTACTAGTAATTAAGATAACTGTTCATTATTCTTTTCAGGCATTTTTAGTACAACCATCTATTACGTAGTTTTGTAGCTTAAATTAGACATGTGTGTGTAAATATCATAAAAGCAGCACAGACAGGCATTCTCAGTGAGAGTCTTTCTTTCAAACACTGCCCGTAAGAGATTACAACTTGCGGTAAGATACATTACAACCATACTATTTCTGGTGAGTTTACTATGCAAGAAGTTCTGGTGTAACTTTTGCGATTTTAAACATATAAAAACATCAAGGAAGATGAACTATTAACATTATCTGTTTAGTCATTTTAATCTTTTGCATCTTAAAAGTAATCAGGCTTTTCAGAACTGAAATTGCTAATCAGCATGTTGGATAAATGTTTCCATTTTAAAATGTGCACATTTAGAGATAACAGCTGGCTGTAAAGAATATATTTATATTTGTGATTTAATGTATCACAAACTTTATATTTGATTTCATTTAGCTTTACCAAGAAACTGAGATTATTTTTTGCTAGTATGATCTATTTTGACAGCAGTTTTACAGCAGCAGAAAAGCACAGAGTAATAAATGAGGTGTGCATACAACACATTATGTAGTCTTTAAAGCAAGCGTGTCTTTTTAACAAAACAAACCTTTTTACACAGTTTCAAATTATTTCATCCCTTTCTAACATGAGCTCAATTCATGCAAAGCAATAAAGACTGTGCACACACAGAACACAGACGATATGCACTCTTCTGTACTATAGCGTCTGTTCGCTAATTTAGCGCACTGTGTAAAAAATTGAGGGAAAATATTGTTTTTAAAAGAACTCTAACTTCAAAGAAATATTTTTGACTATATGAAGATCAAATGAATAGCTGAGTTTTAGCCCTCAATCAATCATAATGTAAAGTAATTGTAATCTAATAAAAATAGCCATACAAAATAAGGAAATGGCTGTTGCATCCTGTTAAAAACATGCAGGA
>NW_010171111.1:108780-125723 GCF_000695765.1 Mesitornis unicolor | reverse complement strand
GCAGCTTAGGAACTACTGAGAGAGCCGAGGTTGTAGAAAGACAAAAACAGGATGTTAAATTCTTGCGACAATTGGAAGCAACTGATTTTTTTTAGGCACCTACCACTACCCGTGATAATTTGTTCAACTGCCTCTAGGGGGTTCTGTGCGACCGCAGAACCCCACAATTTTAATAAGAGCACCTAAAACAGGTTATCAGAGATGCAGGCAGAGGAGAAGTGAGATGCATTTACATTGATGTTGAAAACGTCCACCTGCATTGTCACTGCGGCATATTTGTCTGCTATACGAGCATTAGTGCTCTCTAAAGCGAAAATAGCAAAAGAAAGTTCTTCAGAACTTCAACCCGCTTAAAAATGTGTATTGTCATTATGGCAATAATAGAAAAATTAATTATAATTAATATAATTACATTAAACTGCATGTATTAATTTCTTAGGCAACTGTATTAAAAAACCAACCATAAAATTATTCACTTCCCTTTATGCTTTTAACAATTATTTAACTTCTTGTTTTAGAAAGCTCATTAAGTAATGCTAGTTTTGCTTCATAATTTCATATTCCTTTTTTTGCAAGAGGTTAGATCTTTACTGCCATATGCTAATTCTCCTCTGTACTTCAAGAATTGACCACAGCACATTATACGGGGTTCCTACTTATTAAAAAAAAAAATCACTAGACTGTTAATAATGAAATGAAAAAAAATTTTAAGTTACTGTGGTACAATGTGTCATGCCTGGCCAACCACAAATATAGCAATAGAATTATAAGCCCAGTTGGTTAGAGAACAATAAAGCCACATCCATTAAAAAGAGTTCAAAGATTAATAACAGTATAATTAAGAAAAAACCTCAAGCCGTTCTTTAATGAATATTTTAACAAGAGTAACAGCATTTGGGGATTTTTGTAACTAACAACAACTCTAGTAGTCTGGATTTTTGAAACATGAGAACATGTAGTCAGAAATCTTGTTCTTCTCCAGAGAAAGTCAGGAAAGAAAAGGTTGGATATTACCAGAGTCTGCAAAATTATTCTGTTTTGTTATAATAGCTGCAAAAGAGCTCATGCATTGCAACAAACATTCACGGTGGGTGAGGGTGACTCTTACCCTCATACACTTGAAGGAAAATTGATAGAACTGGGGCATTCAAATAATTCAGATAACAAGGATTTTTTAAATCTTTATTATGCACATGGCCTCATTTCATGTAAAAGGGAAATAAATGAAGGTTCTAACTTTCACAACTTTTACTGCAAATTATAAACCCCGTTTTGCAATTCGGTAATTGGGAGA
Organism: Mesitornis unicolor; assembly: GCF_000695765.1. Taxonomy (NCBI): domain Eukaryota; kingdom Metazoa; phylum Chordata; class Aves; order Mesitornithiformes; family Mesitornithidae; genus Mesitornis; species Mesitornis unicolor. The sequence goes on along the minus strand of NW_010171111.1, from coordinate 124,429 downwards.
CCTTTTTCAGCAGAGTGCTTAAGGATAAAGTCAATTTTAGGTAATTTTAAAATCAACCATAGACATCCTGCAGAACAGGGATAGATGAGACCGGGAATTGATGCCTGGCTGAGCTGGCCTCACAGCTCATAGCAAGATGACCGCTTGAGAAGATTTATTTTTGGACATGGTCCATCTTGTCCAGGTGGGGATGTCATACCAGTGAGAGAGCTACCCTCTGTCCCCTGACACGCTTCCCTTCACCCTACCTTCACTGTCCTTTCTCTTTGGAAATACAGATTCAAATGAGAGTTGGCCAATATCAAATGAAATCTTCTGCAGTTTAAGCTGTGTGAGGTACTCTGGGGAAGTTTTGTCCTGGTCACAAACCACAGTTACAGACAGCCCCCACCACAAGTATTCTGTAACTAGGTCAGGGGTTTGGCCATTCTTGATACATGAGAAAGCTCTCGGACAACCTCTTCAGAACACGGCCCTGCCTTCCTGTGTATTTATGGCATGGAAATCAAAATAAGATTAGTAAAAACAAAGTGAGGGGCTATAAAAGGGATTGCAAAACACAGAGTGAAATTTGATATTGCCCAGCTCACGAGAGCGTGTTATACTCTAGACAGCATACCAGTTACCAGTTAAGTCACTATACCTGTACATATACTTTTTGCATTATACTATGACTGCAATACAAGTTTGAGTGAAGCCATAACCAGCAAGCAGAGAAGGAGAATTTAAAAAACTGCCAGGTTAGACTACGACACAGAATAGGTGCTATTTTTTCTTATTTTAAAGATATTTTTGAAGGTCTATGTCTGTTTAAAGACAGTTAAAACCAACCTTTTCTTAGACTACCAACTACCCTATATACCTTACACCAGCTACTGCCCCTTTCATCCCACAGAATATCTATTTATCTAGTGAAAGCAGGTGAGCAGGACAGCATCTTCTCAGCTTCTCCTAAACAAAAGACAGTATAACAAGTCCTGGGTGTTCTGAACACTGCAAAATGATCCCCTTTGAACTCTTTTTTTTTTCCAAAATTCAGGGATGGGTAACGTGCATACAAGAAACATGGGCTATCTCAGAGCCAACCCAGGAACGAGGCAGCCAATATGAGTAATACATGTTTGTTACTTTGTGGTCAGTCATAGGAGACCTCACTCAAAGTACAGGTTACTAAGATTTTGTATATTTACTCCAAATAAATTTGTCTCTGAGTCTATATAACCATGAACAACAAGTCAAAAAAGGCTTTCTTGTGTTAGAAAAATATAAGAAATCAAAATTCATTGCATTGAAAATAAAATGGGTGATGGTGAATCAAACATGTCCTTATTAATTTTAAAATATTGATTTCAAAATATTTCCCTTCTGACCATTTAAGTTTGTACTGAGACTGAGTTTCAAAGGAAAAGATTACTTCAAGCAATTTTTGTTTTTCATTAAGAAACTGTTGACGCAAGTCCTTTAAAAATTAAAAATTTTTCTCAGTACTTTCTGAATCAAACAGTTTTGAAACTGCCCCTTCCTTGAAATAATTTTGGTTGCAATGACTCACTGGTTTTATGAGAAAACATACCACTGTTTTCTCATGCAAAGCTCCAGACCAGACTACATGTGGCTCCCTATTCCCCTGTGAAATCCCAGAGAGAGAGGATTCCCATCTTGTCACACATTGGGTCCGTTACTTAATATTTCCATGAAGCGGGTAGACAGTTCAGGAGTATTTTTAATCTTCCTTTATGCATCCAAAGAATAATTCATTGCGTTGTGTGCATAATGCAATAAGATTAATGTCAAGTTTAAAAGGAGCATTAACGATAAAAGAAGATTCATAATCAGTACATGAAAACTCTTGAAACTAGCTGCTGGACTGGCTATTTTCTGACACGTTGACCTTATGTGCACAGTAAGGGCAGTGAGCACAAGCCTGCTCTCCATTCTCATCAGAGCTCAGGGGAACACTTACGACCACAGCCCATCATCCAGCCTCTATGCTTTCATTCTAAGCCAAGAGGCCAGTAGTTTCCTCTGTAATTGAGCTGAAGGACATTTAAAAATAATTAATAGGATTTGGTGCAACTAGTATTATTTGTTGTGTTGTGTGCTCTCTAGTTTCTTATTGCCTGTTTCCAGAGCTTAAAGGCTTTTCTTCAGAAAGGTTGAATACCAACTCTTCTGAAAGTAGTCCCAAGGCAAAGCAGAATATAAATAGCTCTGCAAGCACAACAAGCTGAAGGCTCCACAGAGGCGAAAGCACATCAAGTAATTAAAAAATACTGAATTATATAAATAGGGAATAGCCCTTTACAGTTGCAGACCATATATATTAAAAATACTATCAGGATCTGGGTTTTTTTTAACTATCATACTGGTGGCAGTAATGCATAAACAGGAAGGGTAAAGGCACAAGGGCGAACGGTCTGTTCCACATGCAGAACCCCCCCACTCCACAGCAAGGCCATCTTCCCCATCTCCCCTCGAGGAAGCAGACTTTTGTCACCCCTCTGAAGAGTACGTATGCATGTCCCCTTCCTACAGCTGCAGATTGAGCAGCACCAACAGCCTTGGCAATCCAGCCCCACACTGTTCTTGTCTTCTGCAGGCTTCAGAGGATCTAGAGCTGCTAGAGTGACAGGCATGGGTTGGAAACATGGCTGGAGTCTTCATCACCACCCCCTTATTTATTTATTTGCTTATTAGACCATTCTCTACACCATGACTGCTTTTCAGAGAGTCAGGTTTCTCCATACTCTCCATGGTGTCCGCAGGTGGTGTGAACCCAACCACGTGTGCTAGCCCTCTGCAACAGGCCCACGATATTTCCAGGTTCTCATCCATAACACAGGCAAATTCTTAGTTGGAAACCTTCTTCGTGGATGAAGGTGTTAACTGCTGATTTTGCCAGCACATTCAAACCTCCAGATGCGGCTATTTCCCCCAGATCATATCACAGATCTCTCCCTCCTGCATTGTATAGGGATACAGTAACTGCTGATGCCTCATTGAGGGAAGATTACCAGATATAGGACTGTGAGTCATAGGTCAGAGAAAATGGAATGGATGCAGACAGGCTCGGTGCTTAGCAGCTGTCTGACTGCGCAGTGGAAAGCTGTGATGTTTGTTTTGCTCTTTTTCGTGGGCCTTGCAAAATGCAATTGACTTTCCTTCTCCATAGGAAATCCTGACAGGCGACCAATGCAGGAGGCCTTCTGAAGCCTCATGAGCCCCTGAAGGCTGTGTGCATTTTCTTCTTAGTAGGGTCCTACCTGGCATTGCAGCACCATCCATCATGTCAGCAACTACCAGAGCTCTGAGGACATGATTTTTTAGTTAACATAGACTTTGTTAGCAAGCTCTCCAGCGGCACATACTGATGTTGATCTACAGCTTTCAGAAAATTTCCAACAATAGACAAGAAAGGGCTTAGTGAAAACTAGGCCAGGTCCAACTATACACTGATTTGAATCAATCAAAAATCTGGCCAATCATATTTATTATCCAGATGATGTTCCCTGCCATAGAACCTGAAGCAGGTTAACTTTTGGATTAAAATGAGTCTGAGGCCCCTTAAATCTAGTTTTCATCTCTATTTAAACATATGAAAGGGGCAGGAGCATTTAAGAGAAACCTTATGTATTTGGACTTTTCCTTGTTGTTTTTTACCCCTTTATTTATAAATACAAGAGCAAGCACACACAGAGCACAAATATTCTAACTACCAGCGCACTGTATGCTGTATCAGAGGAATAAAGCAGAGGGCTGATGGAACAGGGAGAATAATTTACTGTGCGCTGGTCTCAGCTGCCAGTGATTGCAAAGGGAACTCAGCAGATGTTTTTTTGATAAAGGTTGTTTCTTGTTACAGCAGCAGCAGCAAAATCCATAGCATTATTCTGTAGGACTTTGCACATCATGATTCTGCCATTTCAGTTAGACTTAACAGCTGGAGGATGAAAAAAAAATGTCTCACTGCATTATTTGAAATTTGTCATGTTGATTTAGTTTCATTACTGTTATTAAATTTTATTCTGCAATGGTTTACATATCAAGAATACATAATGGGTTTCTATGTGGCCTGGGATTTATTCCTTGAATGAGGAAAGGACTCTACTGTGACAAAGTCATAAAGCCTTATTGACTTGATCCTTTGCCATAAACATAGGATTCAGGGAGTTAGACTGAATATTAAATTGAAATGATGGTTGTATTTTCATCAGAGGAATAACTCCTTCCAAAATAAAACCTCACAGTAAGTCTAGATCTATGGAATTGTTTTAGAAATCTGCTATTCCCAGGCATGAATAGGAAAATACTTTCCTAATTAAGAATTCTGTAGACAATAAGGGTGCACAGAACCAATAGAAAAATGTATGTTTAATACACTATCACATCTTGAAGAAAAAAAAAAAGAAAAATATTTAAAATGTAACAAAGATAAAAAGTGCATAGACATCTGGAAGGATTTAAATAAGTGAAAGGATGTTTCTAAACAAAGAAATGCCGAACACAAAAAAGTCAATCAGAATTGAAGTTGCATTGAAAGATGAAGATGAGCCAGCTGAAATTCTGCATTCAAACAAATCAAAATTACAGAGGACACACCAATATGATTTGAATTCAGCTTTTGGATCTCTTCTTTTCTAATGGGACCACTCACAATTCTAAAAAACTTCTGAGCTGGATCTAAATTTTGTGGTGTAAGCCAACTGAGTGACTTACTCCGTGCGTGACTGCCATTCTGTCACATTCCTGGAGGGCAATTTGCACACAGGAGAAAGTTGCCATGTCATATAATGTAAATTACTCAAGATCGCATGTCACCTCAGAGAGATATACTCTTGCTGACTTGTAAATTAAAGACAAGCCACAAAAGTTCCTAATTCCTTCACAACGTAACTACTCATGAGTTTCTGCTGAAAGACTGCCATCAAAAGGCAATAAATCTTCAGGAAATAATATCACAATGCTAGGTCTAAAGCACTCATGACTTTTTCCCAACTTTCTCTGGAATATTTTTTCCAAAAGAAAGCAGATGGCAAAACACTCAGTGGGTCAACTTTTGTGTTCAAATGCTCCCAGGGGTTTCCATTAATTTGAGTCGTCTCTGCACAGACACAGACACAGACACAGACAAGAACAGAAATAGCTGCTGATCCTTCCTTCAGATCGCCACATTTTTCCTTGCTTTGCTTTATCTGAAGTATTATTTGAAGCTAGCGTTGCTATTCAGTGCACTGTGGTTGCAGAAGCACAGTGAGAGAAAACACAAAATTACACTTCTAGCTGAAGTGAATTCACCTGGGTCCAGCCCAGATCCATCCTTCTCCTGACGAAGCCCCTGGACAGATGACTTGACCTTGCTGCTCCTCTGCCAACCCAGCTCCCCAACTGGGCAAAACCAGGTCTTCTCTGGAAGTCACAGACCACTGCCAAGCTGAAGTTTCTCAAGAAGCTAAACCACTATAGAGCACCAGATTTATTTATTTACTGGTTTACTGGAGAAAAATTCCTTAGAGGACAGATTTTCAGAAGAATTCAGTGCTGACCTCATTCTGTCGCTATTGATGTCAGCAAACCCCGCTGAAACAAAATAAACCCAATGATGGACGAGTCTAAAAATCTCACATGCTGTAAACCACGAAGAAGTTCACAGCAACTTCATTAGCAGCAATTAACAAAGCCCAGCCAGGGTTAAGTGCTCTGGCTGGCAGCAAGCGAGGGAGCGTGCCAGGCCACCGCAGCCCCCCGGGATGGCGTCCACAGCCGGGTGGGCGCCGGGGACGTGTGTCCGTACGTGGGGAGCCACCAGCCATCGTGTTTGTGCCGACGTGCCGGGCGTTGCCAGGGGTTACGGCGCACACAGCGAGGGATTGGGGCCGCACAACACGAGGAAAAGCGTTTCAGCCCAAAAAAGGAAAACATCGGCTACAGAAATGCAACAACAGCGGCGAAACACAAGAGATAATCAAAAGTTAATATAACCACATTCCTCTCTAGTGTAATGAGTAAACATCAGAAAGCACAAAGAACATGTTTCAAGTAACAGAAGGGTTTTTCTAACAAGAAATTCAGATAACTCAGGTTCAATTGTATGAAGACCAACAGGAGAACCACTACAGACCTACGAAAGCAGCTTGGTGGCACCTTCATGCAGGAGCTGGAGGCTGGGGCCAGTCAGTGTCTCCCTGCTCTCCCCCAAGCTGCTCCCAGTGCCCGTGGCCACCATCAACCCTGACTCACCAGAGAGGGAGGTTGGGCTGAAATATTGCTGCTGGCACCGACCAGCCATGAGGTTCAAGCAGTCTGCAACTGGGAGGCATTAAGCCTTTATGCGTCTGCATGCACAAACAGCATCTCCTGAGCAGCTGTGCAAAGGAAGAGGGAAGGAGTCCCACACAACACCTATTTTAAGTGAAGGCAGGCGGCAAAACAGCCAACACTTAAATGTCGGCTGCTCCATCTTCAGACCACACACATTCGCCGTTAGTCACCTAAATGCACATTATTTTTCAGGTGCTTTCATTTCTTGAGCTTGCACACTGTGTGGAAACAATACTGAGCTAGTCCCAGGTTAACAAAAAAACAAACAAAACACTTCAAATTTTAATAAGTGCACAAAGCTGCTGGCTTGACAGCCCTGTTTTCCATAAAACTCACATTCATAACAAGCAATAAAGATGGAACTTTGCTGCAATATAACCAATAAGTCTGCCTAAAACTTACATCTGAAGAGATCTCCATTAAAGGTAAAATGTTGTATAGGCTTCATGCCAAATCAGTCTTTTGTTTCTTTTCAATAAGAGAAAGAGTGCCAACTATGATAAAGTTTTTTAAGGAAGTCATCTATTTTGTCAAAAACATAACTGAAATTAGACATTCATTACATGTAGGCTCTCAACAGCCAATATTATAAATTAACATCTCCTTCCTCGTCATCTGAGTAAGCCAAGAATACATATTTTTTTAATTCTGTTTCTAAGTCAATGTTACTATTTACTGCATTCCATATAAAATTAGGCATTCCTCTATTTAAAATGATAGAATCAAATGAAAGCCAGAAAGCTGGCCTTCTGAATGTGGTCCTTTTTGCAATTGCTTTGAGTCCATTCAGCATAAGCACAATGGATTCTCAGCACACGGAAATCAATAGCAGACTTTGCATAGGCAATATTGAACTTTAGCTGCATCCAGCAGAATAGAAAAAGGACAACATCGAGTGGGGTGAAATAATGGTTCTGTCAGTTGAGTGGTCTCCAGTGCACGGCTGGCATGTCCAAGGGGACTGCAACAATCATTATAGCACACTCCAGAGGAACTTCTTTGCTGAAAGTGTGAGCCCTGCCTTTAATCAAATTAATCACTGTAAAAATGTATCTTAATAACACAAACTTAGATGTTCATAGAACCAGCCAGCATCTCAAAGATTTGCTCTATCTAGGAATATGAAGGAATAACCCAGAATGGCAAGTATTAGAAATGTGAAAGAATTATTAGGTCAGATCTCATGCCTTTGTCCTGATAATGCAATATGATTTCCTAGTGGGTTTGTGTGCTTGTGATTTTTAAAATATATCTAATTGCAGTGGTAAAGTAGCTTGGGCAAACAGAGTAAGAGAGATTCTTTTTCATGATACCTCGCTGTAAGTCTGGTTCATGCTACAAGGTCGATTTGCTTCACTACCACCCCTTTGCTTCCCCATCTTTAATGAGAGAGATAGCAATGCCTGTCCGTTCCCCAAGACAGTTATGCTGATTAGTTATCACTTACCAAAATGTTTCAAACTGAAGGAAGTGTCACGGAGGCAATATGAGACATAATTTGCTCTTTCACTGTGTTTCTTACTTCCTTTCTGTGATAAGAATCAAGGCTCATTTCTGATAGATATCATGTTCTTCTCCTTCTCTCATCTATTATTTGAAGAAGTTACTGTCATCCAAGGTTATGATTCTAATGATTTTTTTAGTTGTGTAATTTAAAAAGTGCAAAATCACTCAATTTCATCTTATTCTGGAGATCACTGACTGTAATTATACATGTGAATGTTGAAATGAAGAAAAACTAGATATACTCTAATCCACTTCCAGGGTGTAGCATAAGAATTCCAGGTCAGCTATGTTTACTTCAAACAGTGTAAGTTCACCAGTGCTTCAGGACAATAAGCCTGGCATCAAGTTACAGTGCAAAAGTTTGTTCACAACAAGGATTTCATTTTCCTCACACAGATGGTGGAGCTATATTAAAAATAAATTGTTCTCTTCTGACCATTTTGTCAATTGAGAATTGAAAGTTAAATATAAACACATCTTAAAACCAATGCCCAAACCAAAAGACATTCCTCCCCAAAAACTCCAGCCCTCCCAAACCAACTTTATGTTAGCTAAAGAGTCCAAGGAGATGGACCTTGACTCTTTCAAGGGCTTTTTTAAGAAATGCTAGTGAGAACAGATCCTTTCACACATGAGAGGAATGAACCAAAGTCTCGGAAATGGCTCCGACACCAGGTTCCTTTTCAAATATTTCCTCAGTGGGAAAAACCAAGAAGAAATGCCTGGAGCACTTAGGGAGGGTGGATTAAGGATCCTGTGAAAGAAACTGCAACAACTGATAAAGGACACATAAGGGAACACATCAGTGAAATGTGAACAAATAAAAAAACCTGGACAACCTGCGTCCTACAGGACTTAAAAGAATTAGCTAAACTCCTTCATGTTCACTGTGCATAAGTCAAATAAGTGCAAAATTAGAGCAGAGGAAAAGATTAACATTATCAACTTTAACAACGGCAAGGATACTGCAGCCAGACACTCTCTCCTAAATCCACTTTCTGTTCCTAATAGTCACATCTCAGTTCAGTGAGCCCTTAGCAAGGACAGGGAACTGTTGCCAGCGCAGATGAGCTTTAACAGAGGTATGATGTTGTATCTCACAAGATCTTAGCTGAAAAAGTAATTCACATTGGCTTGGCCATTTCCATGTGGCTTTCAAGTTGCTGAAGTAAAGAAATTACAGGAAATAATCTGCAAAGCAGCTAGGTGGTGGGAAGTGTCTCCTGGCTACCATGTGGATGACTGCTAGGAGCAGTCTTTGTCAGACTTCTTTATTAATGATCTGGAAAAGGGAGTACACAGCACTTTGATGAAACTCACAGATACCAGTATGAAAGACAGAAAGATCAGTGTACAAAGAAAATAAAAGAGAATTTCCTACAGAAGATAGAACCATGGAAAGAAAAAAACTAAATTAGTCTCAGCTTTGAAAAAGTCCAGGCTGGGAGAGCATCTGCGAAGGAATAACAGGAAGGAGAAATCTAGGATGCAATAATGATGAAAGAGATCGAGGGGAGATAGCTCATGCTAAATGACACAAATTGGCAACATGATACGGTGTGAAAAGGCCAGTGCAATACTGGATGGAGTAAACAGTATCACATCACTGAGAAAGGAAGAAATAGCCGTTTTCTGTATGGTGCTGGTACAGCTCCATCTGGAATATTATACGCCTTTCTGGATATTGACAAATTAGAGAGTTCAGAGAAGAGCACCAAACATGATCCAAAGACTAGGAGGATTGATTTATGAGGAGAGATTAGAAGAGTTAAATATACACATTACTTGGCTAGGAAATTATTAACGAGGGACATGATAACAGCCTACAAATACTTGAAGAAGACCACCAGTGGAGGAAAGGCATTTTTCAGTGGGGTTCACAGGGCACAGCAAAATGCTCAGAGAGTGACTGAGAAGCAAAAACATGTTCTGAGTATCAAGAAAAGCTTCATGAATATGAATTATTATAATCTACACAATATTTTCCCCGGTGGAAGGGACAGAGAGCTTTTACTTGTGGCTTTTAAACACAGGCTTGAAAAATCCTCTAGGAAACACATGTGCCCACAGCTGCAAAGGACTCTGTGACCTCTCTGATCCAGTTCAGTTCAGCCAGGCTGAGTGCAGTCTGCAACTCCCTTTTCTCCAGGGAGATGAATTGGGCTGAGGAGAAATGACTGTATTTGTAAAGATGTTACATTCTTATTCATGTTTCTCCCTGTGCTGTTTGCTACCCTGGCATTCATCAAACTGCAATAAACAATAGCTGCTGTTAGAGAAGTACTTTTATTACTTGAGTTGTGGTGAAAGTCGCGGCACCTGTCTTGCCTCTGCGTGCAGGTAACAAATCAGCTGTTTGATATCCTAAGAGCCTTTGAGTGACTGAGTTGGGTTCTTGATGAGCTCTATGCAAGGTAAATATTAGATGCAAGTGCATCTTCCTTCTTTTTAAAGTGAAAAAACATAGCAAAGCCTGACTACTCTGGTTATGCCAGGGAGCTCATGGTTGGCTAATAAATAACACTGAAGAAGCCATACAAGCCTGGCAAGGCATGGAGCTGGAAGACAACTGCAATCCTCCTTCATCCAGCCACAGTGTGTTATCCAGGAAGACACAGCGCCATAACATGTGTCATGCAGCAGCAACAAAAGTTTTAAATCTTGCAGCTCCCTTCGCAAGATATATCTCCCAAAGTTAGATTAATTGTGAGTCTTTCATCTTCAGCCTTCTCTGAAACGCCTTATCTTTATCTCTGCTTTCAGAGGTCCATAAATTTCTCTGTGTTCAAAGGCTCCTTCCCTTCCCCCAGTCCCTCTCTAGTTCAGATGTCCTCAAACCTCAGTACAACTGGCAAGTCTCTCTGTAGTTACTCCCCTTAAATTATCTCCCCCTTCATACTTCCTTCCATGTCTTCCACCAATTTCCTTCCAACACTTCACCTGCTCAGTTCATCTTTGCTGAATCCATCTGTTGGCAACTTCCCTACATTGCTACTTTCTTTTTTCCGGCTACATCTTTCAGCTTTCCTGGTCACTTGCCTGTGTGCTGCGCAGCTTGGAATACACCTACCTTTTGGGAACTCCTGGCAGCCACTAGGCCAACTGTGAATGTTTTTTGAACCACCCTGGTACTGGAAATCCAAAATATTTAAAGGCAAAGTAAATTTTTAAACCATGAAAATTGTTTGAACTAGTTTACTTCTGTGGGCATTATTTTCCCCTCTCCAGAGGCAAGATTATCCATAAACTGTTGCCAATGGTTACAGTTAAAGCATCCACTGAAAAAGCTAGTGTGAAATATATTCAACACTTGCTTTTTGCTAAGTAAAGGGATTTAAACTGCCAAACAAAAATTGATTTAGTTCATAACCCGGCCGCTATGTTTTCAGTGTCATTTTTATTCATGTTTTTCTATATCAGATATGACTGATTCAGGTGGATCAGTCCCTGTACACTAGGTTACTATAATTATGCACTACACCCATTTCAAAATTAGTTCCAGCTAGTTAGCTTCTCTGCAAGACAATTCACACTGCCAATTGAGAATTCAACCTTGTTTGATGATGGATTCATATAAACAGCAAAATCCATTATTTATACACTATAGGAAAATAAACTCTCTGGCTGGCCGGGGATATGAAGCATGTGAAGGGTTTTCATTTTAGACGGCTGGAAATTTTAAACTCAAGCAGCTTTTAATCAACATACCATTGAAAACAAATTTCAGCAATTGCATTTCCTATTCAGCAGTGGTACAATGTAACTGAAAATAGAAGCTCCAAAAGCTTTATGGTCTATTACTCAACATGTGCTTATAATAAATTAGATGTAAATAGCAGTTATTGTGTACCAAGAAAAGCAAGAAAAGGCAACCAGTTTCAATAAGCTGGAAAGGCTGAGAAGAGGACCATTTCTGTCCTACTGTTCTGAAATAGTTCCTATAATTCAAACGCTCACTTGTAATGTTGTTTTCTATTATTATCAAGTTACAGTAGCATCTAGACACTCAAGTCCCATAGTACTAAACCAGTCTTTAAAAAGCTAACGCCAGTCAACTAGAAATAGACACTGTTGGCAGGCACCAAGGCTTAAGCAGGCTCTCAGCTGAGGAGGAGCTGTCAGAGGTGTGCAAGGGTTGCCTCGCACTGAGGGGTGCTCTGTGAGCCAGCATCTGCCGCAGAGCTGATTTTCCGCGAGTCTGCGAGGGCCTCTGCAATGCTCTGCCACACAGTGCTGGTGGCACCAGGCATTGAACAAAGTGGGGCTGCAGCAAATGGCATTTGGTGTCGTATCTCAGATCTTCTAACAGCGATGGGTACCTTACTCCTTGTGAAACCAAGGTGTGTAAAGACCATTGTCTGGGGTTGAATAGCCAGCGTTACAAGAGGGAATTAAGTGTTCAACCTGGAGTAGTGGAGCAATGAGCAGCTCCACACAAATTCACTGAAATAGAGTGAATTCTCTTCTACCTGCAAGCTAAAGGAAGACAAGCTGGTTTTATTTCTGGCTCTGTAGTTTTATGTGTTCTTAACAGCTTTCCTTTGACTCCAGGTGAAGACAGCTAATTATGAACCACACAGGCAGACTGTGAGGACTATACGCCTCACAAGTGACAAAGATACAGGCTACAGTTTTTCACACGGACATTGTAAGAAGAAAGTGTTACAGAAGTCAGTCATGGATTCACCATGTGTAGTGACGGTCTCCATCTCCCACCTCCATTAACCCCTGTCCCTCATCCGTTCTGGAAGCTCATTCCTTAGTGCCATGTCATGTGTCCTCCTTAGCTCCTCAACTCAGGGTGCTGGTTGGAGGGAGCTGAGTGCTGTGAAAAGTAAACATATGCCAGAGGTCTCCTTATATAATATGGGATGTAGCACTGGCTGGAAGGCCAAACTTGTCCCTTTGGATTGTGTATCCTTCTGAGGGGAATGAATTTGTCGCAAAAGTTTGTGAAGATTTGCTACAGAGCCATTTGAGGTGGGCCACTGGTAAGACTTAAGGATTGTGTATTGGAACAAAAATATCAGTGAAATAGTAGAAGTATAATTTTTTTAAGTAATTATAATTTGTCATTAAGATAAAATCCCTACCTCATCCAAAGGCAATTTTCTAGGAGTGACTGCTCTGACTGAAGCAGCAGGCAGCAAGGGAGGTGCCAGCATACGGGAAATGTTCATGGAGGCATGAACATCAGCAGGGCATGCACGGGAAGACAAAATCTAAAAATTCAAGTGAGCTCTTCAGCAGAACACTAGACAGCAGTATCACAGCTGACGGCGATAAAGTATTTACGAGACAGAAAAGCAGTATCACTGCATCTTCTTCAGGTTGGACAGTGATACACAGACCCCTTAAGGCAGCCCAGGAATCTGAAGTATTCACAGTAACAGAGAGGCCAAAGGAGGAGGACAAAAGTCTATTACTGGGCAAAAGTATATCAGTTCTACGGCTTCCTTGGGAAAACATCATCACTGAAGAAGCAAAGGACAAAAACAGTTTAAGAAAAATCTCAGGGCATTTTTCATAGCATAGTGACAAATTGCACCTTTTCAGTTTGTTAGTTATTACATGTATCTCCAGTAAGGAAAGCCTCAATGGTTTATATTTATCTTTCTCCATTTACCCTAAGACAAAAGTCAGTGGAAATGTATGCGTAGCTTTTAGCACAAGGTGGCTGGTGATGCATATTCCCAGCACCTGTTGCCAGTTTAAAGGATACATTTATCTGGGATTTTGTTTAAAGGTACTAGAAAGGTGTTTTCTCCTGTGTTGAATAAAATTATTGAGAAGAGCATGGAAAGGCTAGCTGTGCATAGATGAATCTCTGAGAAGGATTTGAAGATGTCCTGCACTGCCTGAAAATGAAAGTGACACTGGGGAAAATCTGAGACTCATCACACGTGCCAAAAGCAAACTAAATCAAGCAAAAGCCCAGAAAGCAACGATTCCTCAAAAGCAAAGTAGGCATTGGCTTATGTAGGCTGGAATAAAATGGGTGTATGTGTCAAAAGCACTGAATTAGTTGTGATGCGACTGACATAACATAACTATCACTGACAGCAGCATTATTTAGTTTAAGTAGTTTGCAGTTAAGTATAGGCTTAGACAGAATCTTGCCAATGGAATAGATCCCACCCTAATAGTTTGGTAAGAAATTGTGCCAGATTAATAAAGAGCTTATTAAAAAGCACCCAGAGTCAGAGCCCGATCTGTATTTAGAACAATCAAGTTCCAGAGCTGCTCCAGTGATGCATGGAGCTGTTGACATTTTCTTCCTACAGAACACAGAAATCAAGACGAGTGGCATTATTAGACACTGGAGACATGTAGAAATGAAGGGTGAGATAGAAAAGCAAGCTCCTCAGTTAACCTCAATGTTCTCAAATCCCTCTCCTCCCAGAATAAGGGTGAGAGCTGGTACTGAGCTTCATGGGGATTTTGAGCTTCTTGACATCTGCAGATGTGGTTTTTTTACAGTAACTCCTATAAAAGTAATCCCTTCATTTTCTTCCATACATCCTCTCCATACCCTGCAGACTATCAGCATTCACTGGTTGTCATCCCTGACCTGATCTGTTCTGTCACCCCACATTACAGCACTGCTCTTTTGTATACGTGAAAGATAATAATTTTTTTATATTACACATATGGAGTCAGTCACATATTTAATGCAAACCTGTAGTGTACGCTGCTTCAGGGCCCTTTCAGGTATTGCATTTATGCAAAACCATGTATTTGGAATATGAAAATTGGTACGTGTTCAGAGTTCAATTTAAATACAGCAGATCTTGTTATTTTTTTCAAGTATGATTTCAAAGGGGGTTTTTAATTGTCTTAGAAATAAACAGTTAATCAGAAGGTTGAGCAAGTAGTGTGATTTTGTCTAGATCATAAGTGGCTTTATTCTTAAAAATATCCAACTGTAAATATATTTTTGTTGGGCAAAATATACAAATACCTAAACAGATAAAGGAAAATAATCTTCATATCAAAGGCCATAGGCTTTCACAGCTTCTACTGGAGAGTATTGAAATTGTCAGCTGAATTGTAAAAAGCACAGAAAAGAGTCATTTGGTTGTCAAGCCTCATGGCTCACCACCTACTGCACTTCAAAGCAGCAGATTACAGGCCCTGGCTCTGAATGAGACCTTCTGCAGTGTGCAGTGACTCAGGAACAAATTTTCTGCTTCTCTTTGGTCTTTGGTAAGGGACTGACTCTCCTCTGTGATTACTGCGAGTCACACTAATTGCGTAAATGCAAACTGCTCCTGGGGGCAGGCCATTTTTGGCATCCACCTTCAAAAAACCGCATTCAGTAGGGCACAAGGTGAGCTTCCTTCTCATTGACCCCGTCCTGCCACTGCACCGAGGGGAAATTCCCACAGGCTCTGGGGTAGGGTAGCACAGGTCGCCCCCTCTACACCCTCCGTTGGCACGGATCCTCTTCTGCACCCTTGAGCTGGAAGGGGGATGTTCTGGAGTAGGAGGCTGTGAGACAAAACGTGTTTGTGGCCTCCTCTGCTCAGCATGGGGCAGGAACAGGGGGACCGGTGTAAACGTCACCCGGCACCACGGGCAAAATTTACCGCAGCGTAAGCACGGGGAAATTCCAAGCTACAAGGTACAGGCGTGCCGCGCGCCGCGCGCCCTCTGACGTCACACACGGCAATAACGGGAACGGGGTATCCCTCTAACGTCACGGACGTGACAACGAGCGAGGGTGGGACAAAGGCGGGGGAACGGCTGCCGGCCGCAGCCCG
Organism: Mesitornis unicolor; assembly: GCF_000695765.1. Lineage (NCBI taxonomy): Eukaryota > Metazoa > Chordata > Aves > Mesitornithiformes > Mesitornithidae > Mesitornis > Mesitornis unicolor. The sequence goes on along the minus strand of NW_010171111.1, from coordinate 108,842 downwards.
CGGCGCGCCGAGGCGCCGCTGGGTGTCGCTGTTGTTGGGCGGCGGCGCGGCCGGACGCAACA
>NW_010171111.1:64469-108536 GCF_000695765.1 Mesitornis unicolor | reverse complement strand
GGGCGGCGGCGGCGGCGGCCGGGGCTGGGCAGATGTGATGAGCACAGTGTGCCACAAAGGACCGCAGCCTGCTGCCTGCGCTCGGGGGAGGCTTCGGGAGCAGCTGGGATAATTTGCTCGAAAATTGAATTTGGGGGCAGAGAGAAAATCAAATCGGGGACAGAAAAGTGCTAAGAATGCTGAAGAAGGGGTTGTCCTAGAAATAGCAGATGAGAAGACAGATTTCACTGCTGTAGAAACGGCAGAGCACACTGAGCTGCCTGACATTCTGAAGCAGGAGAAAATGAGGAGCTGGTGTAAGGTGTAAATGTCCAGCAGGTGCTTTTGGCTTTTATCTCTCTCTTAAACCTGGAGTTGGATTTAGAGAGGAGTCAGAACTGGGGAAATTATGCCGTTTCCTGGTCCCCTTGTAGGAAGGTCCCGTCGAGAGCCGTATTTCGTCATGTAACTCACACGTTGTTACGCTTTATCCCTGAATTTGGCCATCGGATACAGGTTTAGGCTGTGCTGTTTGTGAACATGCTTGATGGCGTTGCCTGGTCGCAACTGGAAGATGGTTTCCCAACCCCAGGGCAGACCTGTACCTGTGTGACAGGGTGACGTTCCCCTGCCAATGACCCTCCACTAAAAGGGTGGCAAGGACAATGGGCACGGCAACAGAGGGTTGGGTTTGTTGCAGTACTGGATGTCACGCCTGGCAGTCCCTCTTTGGGAATATTTCGAGATTATAGTAAAAGGGGCCTTTCTGGCTAGGGCTGCTGTTTAGCAACAGGCCGTGTTTAGATGGATCCCTGAGGCACTGCCACTTGCAACCACTCGCACGTGCAGGGGTATGCTGAACACAATAAAAAAAAGATGAAGAAAAATGGAAATTGCGAGACGAGAAGCTTGTAGTAGAAGTGATTTGTCATGACAGCTGTGTGCAAAGGTGAAATATGCTCAGTGCCTGAGGCATGTAAAGGGCCCAATTCTACGCTGACGTAAGCTGTTGGTTTAAAAATGTGGACTCAGTCTAAACCAGTACAGAATCAAGCTTTTTAAATGTTACAGGAAAACTACTGAACCTGAATGAGGAATCAGTGTTGTCTCTCTGAATTGTGCGAAGTGACTGAACAGCTACAGCAAAACCACATAGCTCGAGCAGCATTTTAGAGGCAAGCTCTCACCTTTGCTGTGTGGGGTTGTCTCTCTGGGAACACTGCCACCATTAGAGGGCAGAGAGAGGGAGAGGTCCTTGGATTTATGCCCTTCCTTCTTCCAAAACTGAGGCAGAGGAGAGCAAGACACAGCCCCTCATTCATGGCCTGGAAGGTCTTTACACAGCCACAGCTGTCACCAGCCAGACACCACCGGGCTTTTTGGTCTATAGTGCTTTAGCATGTTGTAGAAGGAACTAGTGGCTGTTTGTTACAATATATAAACAGGAACACATTCTTCTTCTGCCCATCTCGTTTCTTCCTTAGTCCATGAACTTTCCAAAATAGCTGACTTGCAGCTCTTCACCTAAGTTTACAGGGAGAGGTGTCTTTTATCTCCCTGATAAAATGAGACATTTGAAGAGCGCTGTGAATTTGGACTGAGGGGACCTCTGGAAGTCTTCTCATCACAGCAGACTGTTGTGTAAATTCAGCTTTAAAATTTTGCAGTTCAAATGACATCTACATTCATCAATACCAGAAGCACTGATGCAGGATGCGTTGGCAGTCTATAAGAAGACATTTTATAGTAGAGACAGGTTGGGAGCTGGTTGTATATTGTTTTTTCGTCCTCATGCACACACAGAGGCACACACACTCAGTAGTGGTCTACTCTGGCAGCAAATCGCTGACAAGCATGTAATGCCAAGCCTTTCTAGAGAGGCTTAAATCATCCCTCGTGGTTTACCCGTGCACTTCTTGTGGTCATTAAAGGTATGAAATTTGCCAGTTCCAGCTAGAATTTAGCTAGAATATCTGTGAGTTGAAAATGTCTTTATAAACAAACAAACCAACTTCTTAAGCTGGAGTTGGTGGCCACCAGCCTGCTAAGTTTTGGTAAATGCTGTTGACAGCTAGACTGGGTGTTTCTGCTGCTTAACACGAATCAGAAAGCACAAATAGCTATAACAGGTCTTGGGGAAAATATCAAATGAGTACCAGAAGGAATTCATGAACACAAGGTTTTTCTTTTGGTTTTATGTTTTGGCTAATCCACCACATTTAACAGCTTTACCAATTTCTTTGGTTTTAGAAATGAGCAATCCCATGTTTTATGGACATGTTAAACCCTGCTATAGGAAAGGTGTCAGGGTCCCAAAACCTAGTTAGTGTCATGGCCTGACATCAATAAAGACATAAAGAACAAAAGAGCATCTTACAACTACTGCAAAATTGGACGTATTGAAGCCGATCCCCACCCCCAAGAATGTGTAACTTTCTCTACTGGACAGATTAGACTGGAGTTCATCAGGGAGTTCTCTTTCTTACGAGTGTTAATTTCAACTTCATTTGTGAATTTAACTGTAGAACAAATAAAACCCAAGAAGCAGCAATGTGAATATTCACCCAGGGTATGTTCATCCTGAATAATAAAAAAAAAACCCAAAACCAGCACAACCCTGTGGCAGGGATGCTATCTTCTGCTAACCCAGACAGTCAGATGCACTGGTGACAGCAGTCTTTATGGAAAAGGATCACCATTAGCATTGGAGACTTCTTTTATATGGGTGACCATCAGATGATCGCACTGATCAGTCCTTCCTGACTGCTGAACTGAATTTGAACAGGAGAGCGAGATTTCTTTGCCTGTGAACCAGCAGTTGTAGTGACTGTCCGAGGCAGAGTTGTTCTAAATAAAATCACGGCTGTTGGAGTCTTCCTCTGCTTTGCTGCTGGTGGCAGAACGCAGCTTGCTGCAGCTGATTTTCTACTGTTTTCAGGCTGGTTTTGAGGGCCATATAAAAATAAGTTGGTTTTTTAGCCCCATGTAAGCATGGAAGAAAGAAGTCTTTTGCCCAAATGGTGAAGATCCTCTATGCCATCCCTTTAATGTAGCAGAAAGGAGTCATAAAAGTCCCAGTTCTGCAGCAGAAGGATTCCTTTGATGTAGTGAATGTGGAATAAGCTCTGTAGAGATCTTCCCAACTCCAGTGCACGTATGTGTGCTAAGGAGCAGGGGTTCTAGATGGAGGTGCTGTGGAGTCCAGGCTGTGTCCTGGCCCCCTAGAATGTCTGTGGGGGACTTGTGCAATTTAGGCAGTGCTCTGCATGACTGCAGTAACTTAGCAGACTTATCAAAGCCCTCAGAACAACTCAGGCTCTGGACACCAGGGAATATTTTTAAGCCACTCTACACCTAACTTTGCAATCTCCTCCCAATCATTTCATGTATATTTTTTAAGGATGATAAAGGTCTTGGCATCACCCATATTCCTGAAGCAATCGCAGTTCATTCAGAGAGAAACTGTTTTAGTATGATGTAGATTTCAAACGAACTATGTTTCTTGTTTGTTTTTCCACTTTATTCAGTTTAGTTCAGTGCAGCTATTCTGGGCTATTTATAATTGTTTTCATTTCTGGTTCATAGCTACTACCTCTGTGTTTCAAGTGAGTGGGAATGCAGTCTATGTGTCATTTTGAAGAAAGATTTTTTCCAAAATTTAGAGTGTGACATACCTTTTTCTAATCCCACAGGTAAAATTCAGCCTGTAGCAATGCAGCTGCCCAGCCTCCCTTATCCTCAGAGCCACCTTCCTGAATCTTCATTGAGCCAAGACCACGTGGCCCAAGGGGAGATGATGAACTCGTGGAGAGGTAGGTCCCAGATGTCCTACCAGTCCACTGTAGGGTAGGGCTCAAATAGGCTGGGCCATTCCCTCCGTCCCTCCCATTACTAGGGGTTCAGATTAATCAGTAACTCCGATTAGTCCTGGTTATGTGGGATAAACCCCACGTGCAAACGATTAATCAGTAACTCCGATTAGTCCTGGTTACGTTGGATAAACCCCACGTGCAAAAAGCATTCAGGCCAAGAGAGACCAACCTCCTTAAGAGATCTAAGACAGCAGACTAGTACTAGGGTTTTAATATGAATCATTACCATATCAAAAATCTGATGACATGTGTGTTAGTGGCTCAGTTCTGACCCTGCCCCAATTCACATTATTTTTTGACAGCTTTTCCTTTCATTAGGAAACATCTTCAAATTCTTAACTGCCTGCTGGCCAGAACTGACCCCCTCCAGCTTCTACAACGAGATAGCTGCTAAAGCATGTCGTTTCCAATCACACAAGGACTCCAGCTTCAAACATAATAACCACTTTTTTTTTACCTCTGTCTTCTGTTTCTCCACACAGTAGAGTGTTCCACAGAAATAACTTGATCGTGTGAATTTTAATGATGCCGTGTTCCTCTTGAGCACAGTTTCCCTTAACTGGTGGGCCCTGGACCATATAAAGGGTACAGAGGAGGTCCCTGTGATAGGAAGGGTTTGTTTTTTAAGGAATAATGTGAAATAACCATTTAATGCCATAGAGAATGCTATGTAAAAATTCATTTACATTCGTGCTGCAGAGTAATGGCCTTATTTCCAGGATCTGTAAGACAGCAGAATAAGTAGCACAAAGCATCAAACCCTTTTTTATGATTTTACAAAATATGCTGTTTTGTGCCAGTGATAGAAAAGACAAGAGGAAAAAATACTGGTATATTTAGTGTATATTCAAGTGCTTCCTGGTATATTTAGAAGCAACAAAATGACAGAAAAATATGGTGTATAGTTAAGGTCCCTTATTAACTCTTTGTTTGAGTGCAGAATAAGGAAATATGCAAGATTCTGCAATGAATAAATGAATATTTAACAAATCTGAATGAAGATAGATTGAGGAAATCCTGTTATAAAGACAAACAAATACATCTTTATTCTTTATAATGTAGGCAATAACTCCACATTGCACATGACAAGGTATGCTTTATGTAATAGGGTGAATGTGTATTGCTAACTATGTGGAATACAGTTGAATTGAGAAAGTATGTTTTTAAATTTCCATAATGGAGGAAGGCAGCATGTCTGAGGTTACTCACATTTTAGATTATTATTACTGAAGACATTTTTTACATCATTAGTTTTTAATATAGGTGGTGTTTGCTTTCACTTTACAATTTACCCTGGTTTGAAGACTGAAGATGCAACATGTGGTTGTGTGGAATGCAGGTTCTGTTAGAACTAAGCAGGTATTTTACTGAATTTTACACATATATCCAGTAGAAAACCAGTTTTCTACATTTTCATTCAACAGCCCATCTGTTCCAGTCTTTTTCCATATTTAAAAAAAGCAACATAACAAAGCCAACGTATGATTTTTTTTTAATACATGTATTTAGGCAAAGAAATTTTCTTTCTACGCTGGCATTTATGAAGATATTATAAATATTATTGGAATTTTGCAACACAGCTGTAATTGAGTGCGTTTCTTCCCTTCTTCCTTACAGCCCTATATAGATTCACACATTTTTTTTCGAAGAGAGGAGTGTGTAGTGCTGCAGAGGTAGCATTACATAAAACTGCTGTATAAAGTTTGTCCACTAGGTGGTCCTTAAAGACATATTTAAGAACATTGGATCAGATTTTAAGTCTTCATATACATACAAGTAAGTGCAAATAACTATTTTAATATCATAATTAGCAGCTATGGCTAAATTGTAAACATTTTCTCCCTCCTCACCTATTCAATATACATTTATAAAAGATAAATAATACGAAGATTATTTCATGTAAGAGTCTACTATGTATGTAACTCCACAGACTTCTTAAAAAGCACGTCATTCAAGTGATTTCAGCAGGGCTGCTCATAGAAGCCAATCCTATGTATGTGAAGAAAACCTCATTTGCAGGTCACATATTCCATTTATATTCCAGGGATGCTAAACACTTGGAAGTCATGCATTTCATTGGCATTGTAGTGATGTTGTTAAAAGTAAAAAGAAAAGAAAACAAAAGTTAAAAATAGCATTGGCATAGGTGTAAACAATAATATATAGCACTGACAGGAAAATGTTTGGCTTCCAAGCACAAGGCTTGTTTTACGTTGAGACAACTTAAATCTGGGAATCTACCATATGCCTAAATCTTCCTGTAGAAGGTGGAAACTAGATCGTGTAGAGCCACTTATTCTTCTGCTTGTTATTCCTGAACTTGAAGGAAGCATCATCATTACAGATGGCGCATTCAGCTGAAGAAAACTCCATTCCATGACTGTTGTGAAACAGGAGAAATTCTAACAACATCCACGATCAAAAAACCCGAGATGTATCAACAGCAATAAATGTATTTCTCACACTCTGAGCTTTAAGGATGACAAAATTAAAAGAAAAAATACCGCAATTTACGAAGAAAACTCCGTTCCATGACTGTTGTGAATCAGGAGAAATTCTAACAACATCCACGATCAAAAAACCCAAGATGTATCAACAGCAATAAACATTTTTCTCACACTCTGAGCTTTGATGACAAAATTAAAAGAAAAAATATAGCAATTTACACCCACTGAACAGGCAATGATTATGAGAACCAGGTAAAAATATTGATGGCTGTCTCTCACTTATGTCAAATGATCACTAAAATGGCATTAAAACTTTCTCATTATGCAGTAGACACATTTTGCAAGAGTTTAGAAACTAAATGTAAGAAATTAAACTTTTCAAACATTTTAAAAAGTTACATTCTGTGATTAAAAGGGGAAATTATGAGTCCATTAACTAGATCTGCAGCCATTATAGACCTTTTTTATTATGTTGCTGTGGTTTTTTTAGTGCAGTAATGGTAAATTTCTAAGTACATTGTAATAATTTCCATATTACCGACTTAGTTATCATTTCAAGTGTGTAAAGTATAATTCCATCAGTCTTCACTGATTCATAGAAAATGTAGCATGGTCACTGTCTTTTTATTCATGAAAGAAAAAAATAAGAATGAAGTTATGGAATGTAATGAGGTTTAGAAATTAGTTTGCTTCATTTTATAGCAGTTCTGCCGCAAATTATTATAAGATTGGCACTTCTAAGCTGTGTATTGCTTGTAATACAAACCATGCCTAATGAAAAAATGATGTAATCAAAAACTGTAGAAAGACAGGAGAGTCAGGGTTCCTCTCCTTCCTCATGAGCAGGGCTTCTTGCTATAATCTAGTGACTTGACTTAGGCATCAGAAGAAAGAAGTTACCACTGTAACAGAAATGAATATATTATTCACAGAGTAAGAACGGGTAGACACACATATTTCCTTCTTGTTGCTTCTTCTGATATCAGCTTAGCTAAAAAATTCAGACTAGTTACAGTATTTTCCCAGAATGCTTCACAAACTGAAAGAGGGAAATCACTGCTTGCTCCTGGGACCTTTTGATAGTCCAAACCAGCTGTTTGATAGGCTGTAGAAATTTAATACAGGTGATTTGGAAACCAAGCATGCTATGTGATCCTATGGGTAAAGTTCAGGTTGGAAGAATTCTTTAAATGAGCATGGAGTCAAGACTAAAACTTCCATAGGTATTAGAGAAGATAATGATTTTCATAATTTGTAGTTTATGACAAATGATTGTTTAAAGGAAAACAGGTAATAACTGAGCAAAAAATTGGAAAAGTAAATCCAAACCACAAAACCAGTTTTAATTGTTGGTATTTTGGTAAAACATGTTTGAAGTGTCATAGTAAAGAGAAAAATGATACAAGCCACAAGAAAAATAAATAAAAATGCTTTTCCCTTTCCCCCCTGCAACAGTGGCAATATTTCCTATTTGTTCAAATCTTTATGTAGTACCAACAAATACAGCCTTTAATACAACAGTCTTTTCACATTAAGCTTCTGAACAGGGAATTATCCTCCTACTCTAGCTTCTAATTTCCTCTTCCTGTCCCATATATAAAACAGCTGGGTGCGGTTGTCTGATGAGACCAGCTGCCTTGGTCTCCCAAGATATTTTACCTCTTCCTGCCTGTCGTATAAGCTCTGCTTAATTTAAGGAAAAAGGAGGATGGTGAGTTATCTTTGGTCTAGTTTTTCATTGTTGTTTTAATTCTAATGTTTTTAAGCTTCCCAGGAGTCAAATGAGCATTGTATTTGTTCCATCAGAAAAAAAAACCTGAAAATAAAATGCAGTAAGGAAGGAGCAGCAACTCAAGAGATGCTTAGAAAGAAGCCCCAGAGCTGAGGCTAGGAAAAGGATCTTTGTAACTTGTTTTGGGTGAGGCAGAGCTACTTAAGTTAGATGAAGAAAGATTTTCATCTAGGCTGTAAAAGATTGAGAGTTATGGGAAGTTTCAGCTGTGAAAATTACTCCTGATCTGAATGAGAAGAATAGAGAGGTCAAAGCAAAGAGAATCTTCTCAAGTGTGTGATACAAAGAGGCTAGTAATCACATGAAGTACTTCATTGTGGTTGAAATCAAGAGATGGTGGCAAGTGCTTAAAATAGAGGAAGAAGAAAGAGCATGCTGAAGTTTTGCTGGGCTTCAGCTGGTGGCAACATATCCATTAGGTTTCAGCGATGCTAATAAATATTCCTACAGTGAATGGGGAGTCAGCAGACAAGTCTTTAGTCTTGAAGAGAGGCTGAAATATATTAAAGGATCACATAATTTAGATGTGGTACAAAGCAGGAACTCCATAGAAAACTGAGGGAAAGAATGGAAGAATCTTTCTAGAGGATCAGTTGAAGAAATAAGGTAGTTGGGATATGATGATCTCAATGAAATCAGGGGTGTGAGGAGGTAAATATTTATTGGAATATAAGCACTGGAGAGTGCTGAAAATAATTATAATGAAGAGGGAATGAAAATGGAATAAGTGGCTGTGAGATTTGTCTAGGAAACAGTCACTTGGGAATCAAACGATAGCATCTTTATTGAAATGTGAGAAGGAAAGCCAGAGTAGAGAGAATCTTGGCTGGAAGTGGTGTGGAAGAAAACCTCTGTGTATTGACAACGCAGAATGAGCTCAGAGATGAAAAGTCAGCTATGTTTCTGTATGATTGGGGGGGGGTTTGTGTGTTTTAGGAGGAAGAGGTTGTCCTGTATTTCCATTTTAAGAGAAAAGAGTGAAAAAGAGTGCAGCAGAAGCCTGAGGAGGAAGTTCAGGAGGTGCTCATGGACTGGCTGGAGGAGAACAGATGAGAAACTTAGGCATCTGCAGTAGAGACAACATGGAAGAGGCTTGGGGGTAATCACTGAAGGCAAAGGCAAACTGATAAGAGGAAGACCAAGTCATGCTCTGTAAAGCTTCCTTTAAGAGATTGTCACAGTCTTGTGCAGTGAAAAGAGAAGTAGAGAAAAGCAGAGAAGGTGTGAATTGAGGTCGCTAGAGATTGCACTCAGAGACTTCTCTGTGCTGGGAGAGGTGCTCTGCTGGGGTGAGACCAGAAGAGGAAAGAACAGGTTCCTGCTGGGGAAAGTCACAAGCTTTTGCCAGAGACATTCTTGAGCACAAGAGCAGGGGTGGAGGAAACAGATGTTTGAGGGACTTGGCAAAGTGGACAAAAATGTTGAGGCACAGAAGAGTTAGGAGAGGGGGGGAAGGAGGGAGCAGCATGCAGTGAGAATCAACAGCAGTGAAGGGGGGTGCCTGGGAGCAGATCCTAGCCAGGCCCTGTGCTTGAGAAGCGTGAATTAGTAAATAATAATAATGCATTCAAATATAACAAAGCAACCTAGCAGCATCTGCCTGGAAAAATAATTGGAATCAAACACATAATTTTATAACTGTCCGTGCAACCCATTACGCTGGCAGCAAAGAGCCACGTTGGGGTGTGTGGAGAGAGAAGGAATCCCGAGAACGCTGTTTCATTCCTGTGCTTCCCAGCAGACTCCATTGCATGGGGTTGCAAGCAGGGCAGAGAGAAGAGAAGGAAGCCCTGGCAACTGTAGGCAGTGTAGAAGGTAGAACAGAATACTCACTTAAAACTTTTTTTTTCTTTTTTTTTTAAAGCCCATACAAGAACATCCAGTTTTCCTTGGGGAAAATAGTTTGCTATTCTTGTACCTAGTGAAGCATCCAACTGAGACACTGTGCTCTAGATGTGAGGAAAGATAAATAAACAAGGTTGCAGCTTGTTTACCTCTACAAAATTAGAGGAAAACCGTCTCCAATGACATCATACAACTGTTCTTCACATTTTTTTCCTGTGTTTCACAACATGATGGTATTTCATAGCAGCATGTTTCCCATCAAACATGGATTCCTATTTTATGAACTCTCCCTCATTTTAGTAAGAGAAATATGATTTGGAAAGAGTTTTTAGCAGATAAGCTAGCTCTGTCAAACACATCTGTAAACATTCAGCTCTGCTTCACACCAGGGAGCTTCATCTGTGAAGGTTGCATCGAGAAATCACATGCAGAGATGAGGCAGGATATGCTCAGCACCTATTTACAGAAGAATGTATATACTGTAAACTCTGCCACATGTGACCAAGCCCACATGACCCAGATACTAAGCTATGAGCCATGAGCCCATGGAAATGGCAGAAGCAAAACAAACAGCTTAAAAGCCAACATAACTGAACATAAAAAGCACCATCAGGAAACATGACAGTAAGTCCTGTGTCATTTCACGTTTCATGCAACACAAGTGTGACACCTTATCCCTGAGGTTGCTAGACATTAATCAAACATACCGCCACACTTGAAAGGATAATGCTATCAAAGGAGAGCAGCTTTTTGTATATTCACTTTGTATTCTTTAAGGACTGCAGACCAAAGTAATGAATGGTATCTTAGACCATTTTTCACATGAGGAGTCAGTGTGTCATACAAAATTTCTTATTCCATACCACACTGTCCTTCCATGTTATGCTGCTTGTTTTTCAGTACCAGGATATCCTTTATTACGTGGCTTTTTTTTTAAAGATTACTTTTGGGCAGAAGAATGGCTTTGCTGAGCTGCACTGCTGTTAGCATTTTGTATTACAGAAGCAGCTCTAACAGCAATGTAAGCATTGTAAATCCCCTTTTCTTTCCTTCTGACTTTGCCCTATGCTTTCCCTAGAAGTGTCACAATTCCTGACAGCTCATAGCAGAGCTGGGAAAAAGCCCCGGTTTTGCCGCTTGAGAACACTGCCAAGAGATTCAACCAAATATCAAAAGGCAGGTTGAACAGAGAAGTGTCTGTTCTATTGACCCGTTCTGGTGGCTGAGATTTGTAAAGAGCATAGATAGGGCAAATGTAAACTACTTCATTATGATTCTAGTTCTCAAATGCTTCAGCTGTGATGAAGCATGTCTTTGCAAATTCCTTTTCCTTCCTCACTGCCCCTCCAGTGTCCATGCTTTCCTTCCTCAGTCCCCACCCTCCTTTTTTTTTTTTTAAGACAACCAGTTTTGAGGCTGGAGACTTACCGATGCCTACGTGATGACATCTCTGCTATCAAAGTTTTGGAGAAAGCATCATGTGATCCTTGATCTGGGTTTCATGTATCCACGTTGAGGTCAGTCATACAACACCATCGCAAAGCAGCATAGGATAGTTGCTGGAGGGCTTGGGCCGTAGCCTTGCCTGACCTTAGGGTTGCAGACACAGAGAAGAGCTGCCAAAGCTGGTCTCTTGCTTTAGCCCGGTGAGCTTAAGCACAGGCTTGTCCAGTCAGTTTGTATGCAGGACTGACAGCATGGGTTCAGACTTTAAATACAACCAAGACTGGGGTGCCTCTGGGTCCTCCCTACATACATGCTTTTCACATGGTATGCCTTCTTCAGTGGGGAACTCCCCCAAAAGAGATATATGGCCTGACACTTAGCAGAGTGGCAGGCAAGCCTGCAGAGTCTGCTAAAACATTTGTGGGAGTCTGGAAGCACTTTAGAGGCTGATAGATAAGAAGTTAGAAACATCTGAAGTTTTGACGAGGAAAACAAGATTTATGGTGACTATGAGGAGCAGGAAATCGAAACTGTTAAGAAATCAGCTTCAGGTCATCATAAAGTTCTGATCCCTAGTTTCACATTAAGGAACAGAATACTACTAGAAAATCCTGCCTGTGGTAATAAATAAAATTAATAATTAGCTACTATATACTGCTTTTCATCTATAGATCGCAGTGATAAGAAGAACACAGTGAAAGTCCAATTTATAGCAGCTAAATAGTTGACTGTTAAACATTTCTTTTTGTGGGACTGTAAATTCTACCTGTTGACATAAGCTCAGTCTTAGCTGCTTTCTGGACTGGATTGCTTTATCGTTTAGAATTAACTCCTTGCAGACATTTTCAAGAGTTATTGTTTCTTGCAAGTGTATTATGAAAAGGAGAAATCCCAAAGGAGAGAAAGAGAAATAACTTGGCAAAATACTTCGGCACTGATCATAACCATGGCCATGTTTGTTGTTATACAAATCAATTAGGACCATATTTTCTGAGTCTTAATTGAGGAAAACTGCCGGTTTTTTACTGCAAAACTTGGTCTTAGAATATGTAATCTTTTAATCACATCATTTGTCTACCACCGTAGGAAACACTTCCTTTTGTACACTCTGAAAATGCAAGATCATGTTGCAAGGTGTACCTACTGTACATCTTTTTAATACAAGTAATAACATTCTGAAATGCTTGTTGGGACAAAATATTAGTGAGAATTTTTGTATAACTTAAAGGCTTTGGAATTTATCTTATATTTAACCACAGATTTTGGCCTTAACTCTGACAAATTATTAATAATTTGGTTATCCTTTGGTTTTTGTTGTCCCAACTGAAGACCTTTCAGCTGAGCTTGGAGTTCATTCAATGAAGAGCGAATTTGAAAATTAAGTTCTTTACAGTTGTCCAAAATTGGTTGCCCAAATTGTTGGTCAGTGTTGCAACATAAATTTATAAATATAATACGTATTTTAATAACTAATGCATGTGTCCAAGTTACTACAAAGAATTACTGCAAGCATGAAGAAGACAAGACTAGGACAATGTCTTTATCATATTTTGAGAGAAATCTATCCTTTGGTGTAGGTTTGTTTGAACAATTAATAGGGATGTGTGTCCCTAAATACGGCTGGAGGCTACACTTGGAAGCAGGCCAGGACCCACATGCTTAGACATGTCTGATGGCTCACTGTGATCACAGAAAACAGGCTGGTGACCCCCAGCTGTTGAATTCTGGGAGAACTGTGGAAAAAAGGAGGCATATGGAAGCATGGGTTCATATCCTTGATTTATCTAAGTCATTGGTATTTTTGCCAGACTTCTTTTTCAAGTCTGATGAGAGTCATATGAACAATGTCCTTTTTAAGTTACATATGACATGGGAACTGGTGACAGTGCTTATGTTTGTTGTGGCCTTGAACGAAAGCCAACCAGATGTTTTTGGAAAGTTTGAATACAAATGTAAACTTTGAAACACTGAGCCGTCATTAGTGTTATAAAGGTGTATTACTGTACTTTGGACAAGAAGGACTTCTTAAAAAATTAGATCAAAGAATTTCCCCTGCCACTTGCTGAGGTCATCCTGGCAACCAAAATGACTGGGCTGATAAGGACAGCAACAAACATACACTTTTCTTTCTTAAGAAAGAATAAGCTGGAAGGGGTGAGGGTGGCATGGGGAGGCAGAAGGCCTATTGCTAACACAAAAGGAGGACTGCAGGAGGAGGTGCTGCTTTAGTGTTTTTTTAATTATTTTTTTGTTATTATTTTTTTGGGAGAGAGTGAAGGGGAACTTCTAAAAATAGTAAAATATGATCATCCAGTACTGGCTTTTGTTACCATCACCCACTTGAGTTCTGCTTTCAAGATTTATTATATCACTCTTAAATCTCTTGGAGTCATTACAATCTTGCCTTTCATCTAGTCTGTATATAAATAATTGATCATCATAAGGATTGAAAACTGTGGAAATGAAGACAGCTTAACACAGATATTCTTTATGACATCAATTACAGGGGGAATCATTTTATGAGAACAGAGAATATTTCAAATGGTACAATAATGCTAGCTTCTAAAATTACTTTGTATTTGAAAGGAAATGTGTACACTGATTGGTTCTGTTGCCCGTTTATGGAGAAAGTATATTATGGTTCAATGAAAAAGATGGTTAATTATCTGCACGCAGGGCTTGCTTCACCCCTCCCTTACTTCTCTTTTACACTAGTGTGACTCTGTTGAAGTCAGCTGCATGCAAATGGTGTAAGGCAGAGGTGAATCAGGCCTATATTTTGTAAGTAATTTATTGCAAGCATTTGCAGTACTGAGAGAGGAAACATTCAGGCGTGTTCGCTGCAGAGATTTAAACTCCCTGAGCGTGCGTTCTGCTGGCAGCAGTCACGTGTGCTGGGCCAGGGGTGTCGTAGGGTTAAGCACTGAGTACTGCAACAGTAGCTGAGCACATTTATTGTATTAAAACCTGGTAACATGCTAAAATACTGTAAATGGCATCATTAAGCATGTTGAAAGGAAGTCAAAGTTCAAGTGTTTTGTTTGTTGCTTTTTTTTTTAGGTACATAATGTAGTGTTGACTGGTGAATTTATATATTTGGCTTGACTGGAGAGGACACTTCCTCTTGTTAGCTGTTGTGTTGATATTTAGTGTCATTCCACTGTTCATCCATGAGCAGGCAATAGGTGGTTTGGACCAGTATTCAAACTAAAGGGAAATGTAGCTGTATTCATGCCGTTCTAGGAAGTGTGCAATGGAGCCTTCTCCTATGCCTCTAGCTGCTAGGAGCACGCCAAACATGTGCAGAGGAATGATGGCATCTTATCTGACCTGTCTGTGAAAATAGTGTCATGCCAAAAAAACCCACTGTACTTTAATCTGTGTGAACAAGTGATAACAGCTTCGTTGTAATGAGTACTGAAAAAAAATAAGTGTAATGTGTTGTTTGGTTTTATATGAGCCACTTCTAGAACTAGACAACATCAAACAGATACTTCATGTAATTGTTTTATGGTGGACAGTTGCAGGAAATGATAGGAATTGAGTTGTGAAAGCAGAGTTCAATGGTGAGTTGAGTTCCTGTGCATCTGCAGTCACTGAAGAAGGTCCCAATTAACGTAAGTGAGAGAGGCTGTATTAGCTCTGGCTGTGTTTCATGTATTTTCAGAAGTATCTCTAGTTAAATTAAGACGTGGTATCTGTTCCGTTTCTATCTCGTGTGAACTCTTTTGCGATAGGGTTGGTGTGGTTATATGTTGTAACTGCAAAGTCTGAGGAACTGGAATGAGAGTGATTGCAAAAAACCTTCTGTTTCTGGAGGTAGCTAAACATTAGCACTTACCTTGCCGAGGATCCCCTTCAGCAAAATACTGAAACGTGTGCTTTGAAATCAGGCCTTCAAACTGAAATATTGCAGTACCAATTTTCCACAGATACTGTGAGAATAATTCACGTATAGACTGTGATGTCTGCTCCTTCTGTCTTTTGACTCTTCACCAAATTATCACAATAGGTCTTAATAATTACTTTTCTTATTGTTATTTATTCCTTTTAGGGTAGGCCCCAGTAGCCTGCATTACTTACGCCATGTGCCAGTGTCAGTAGTTACAAAACAGTTGGGTTGCAGACAGAGCTGTGCAGGGATATGCAAACAGCGCCTGGATGCCTTTGGATGTGTTAGTCCGTGTTGTGTAAGGAGTTTGAAGGAGATACTTGATTTTAGTGTGAAACATTTTGGCTTGGTATAATATTTTATGGTATTGTCTTAGAGTATCTGTCTTCTCTCTTTCACAAGTGAGCTGGCATCAGACACGGAATTTCTTCAAACTTCTGCTTCCATGTGGGGTTTTGATAGGTCATAAAAGACTATTGCCTCTCCCATCACACAAGTGATGCTTGCATGACCAGAGAAGAATGTATTGACATCACAGAGAGGTAGGAACAAGGACCCACCACTAAATGTGCGTAGGTTCAGCATGGAAGACTCCAGTGCTTACAATGCAATTAGTTCCTTTATGAAATATTATTAATTCTAAGGCGTGTTTTTTAGAATTCTTTTCCTTCTACTTCTTTCTTTGATATCGTAGTGGTGATCACATCAGGCAGCAGCTGGAAGAACATATGTTTTGCGTATCAACTCTGTCACTTATGCTTGTGTGGAATCTCATATCCTAATGAATACTACTGGACTGTTTTTGCAGAAGCTTTTGTGACCTTGTACAGATAGCACATCGTTGCAGGTGGGGAGAAACAAAAACAAACAACAAACCCAACAACAAACAAAAAAGCCCAACAACAAAACAGTAATAACAGTGAAAGCTGCGTACAGCCAGGCATAGCAAATGAGCTGACATATATTTTCGAAGTATTAAGTTAGAAGGAGGGCTTGACATCTAGGGGCTCAAAAAGACAGATAAGAAGGGAACTTTGTAGGGCAAAGAGAAGTTCACAGACAGACTGGGCAGCAGAATAGATTGCGTGAACTGGCTGGAAAGAAAACTGTGCTACTACCATACGGTAGCAGCTATTTTGAATACCACTTACTTGCTCATTTTCTAGGCCAGGCTTGCACAATTCACAACCTGAATAAACTTCTAGATTTCAATACCAATTAATCGCATTTAGGTCATTCTTAATTGTAATTTTGCATTTAAAAAGTTAAATGCATATGATTAATGATAGGACTTCATTTCCAAGAGTTTGTGATTGCTTTGAGTTAATGGGAACCACGAAGTATAATACCGTATCTTGTTGACTTAGACAGTAGTTTGTTTTCTGTATTTCTTCATTTGAGAGACACTGAGGTATGAAGAACAGATGTGCAGATGTTAGCCTGGTGTGTAGTGTGCCCAGAGGGAGAAGTGTAGGCCAGGGATGATTTTTAAAACAGATTTCTTTTTCAGGTGTGGGACATAGTACCTTTAGGGGTTATCTTTCTGAAACTTCTAGATGACATTTCTAAATTGCTGCTGAGTAAACAAGCCCTTCCATCTCCATAATATCAAAAGGAAGCTGTGCCTAAGAAGTAAATGTAAGATCTGTTCCCACTGCTGACAGATGTAATTTTTGTTTGATATTTTGGAAGATGTTCAAAGTTGTTTTTCCATTGCAGATCATAGCAGTGTCCTCTGGGGAAGCAAATATAAGACTTTTTAAAATGTGTCATCACAGTTGCTGACTAAGGGTGTAAAGTTAAAGGTGAGGAAGTTACAGTATGTTCAATGAGTTATGAATAGTGGTGGACATTCATATTCTAAGGACATATGCAAGAAGAAATTTGAAGGGAGGAACCAGAGTTTGTCTATGCAAAGTCAAGGACAAGTTACATCTGGTGACACCAAGTACTGAACTTTTTCAGCCATTCACTTAAGCAGTTAAATCTGATTGTAATAATGCAGCCTTTTAATGTCCTTTAGTATCCTGGATCTGTATGCACTTTATAAAACATAGCATCATTTTGTCAATTGCTGTGGTGTATGTGAGCCCAAATCACAGACTGGGACACTGCAGTTCGGTGTCCACTGCATTAGGTTCTGTGCAGATGGGACAAAACGCATAGCCAGGAGTGCATGTCAGTGCAATGCAGTTACATGTTGTACAACTCTGTTGTCCGGGACCACACATAGCCCTGGGGAGGGCCAGCAGAAGGTCTACCATTCATTGAAAATTTGCCCCATCTTAAAATAATTATTAGCTGACACTCCCAAGGTGGATGTCATGTCATCAGCTTCAGCTGCCTGCAGTTTATTGTGCTGAACATGTTCTGAAATGGAGGGATGAACTAAGGGCACCCCAGCCGTGCCTTGATCTCTCCATTAATGCTAAAGCAAGGATGGGCAGCCAGCTCAGATAGGACTCCTGTAACTGTTAGACAGCTGAAATTAGGTGAACTTCATTCTGCCTTGGTAAAAGGGGACCAGACTTCTGTTACTATTTCATGCTCACCTTTTTTTCCAAGTGCCCTGCTTGTTTCATGCCCTTCCTGCCTTCAAGGACTGGGCGCTTTCCCCACTTAATACTTTAATGGTTACTTGCCTGGTTTACTGTGCAGCTTCCAGCCTCCTGGAACCCATGGGTTTTCAGGCAGGAAGGTATCTTCTAGCAAGGAACTGCACTGGTCAATATTTTCCTCACCACCAATTCCCCAATTTCTCCTTTTCTCTGGAGGAGAATGGCCTGAAGCCACAAGTTTTCATGTGATGTGACTGTATTGGCTACTTAGGTTCTACTTTGCTACAGCCTTTATATTTTATCCCGCTCATCTGTATTTAAAAAAGGCAGGGGCCTGATCATGAACATAGCCCACATCACACGGATGTTTTAGGCTAAAACAATGTTTATAAGGCACTTAGAAAGCCTGTGCAAATATAAACTTTGCCAGTATTGTGATTTTCATTGAGAGCTTCTGAAGTTGAACATTGTCTAGATATCTACATGAAAACGTAACCAATGCTCCAGTGAAGAGGAAAGCTGAAGTACCTCCATGGCAGAACTTTCGGAATTGCTCCACTTGCTTCAGTTCCCTTTACATTAAAATCATTGGAAAAACCTGTTCTTGACTTTAAGGGGAGCAGGGTTAAACTAGTACAGAATGTTTTGAAAATTCCAAACTAGTAATTTAATCTTTGGATTTAACCATAACGGCCCTTGCAAAGTTGGTTTTTTTTTAAAGCTACACTCAAAATAAACGATGTGTTAGTCCGTAATAAATGGTCCTTAGTAAAGGCATGTATTATGCTTCCTTTGAAAAGTCACCATCTTATGGTGGGTTTCTGATTCAGCTGTCTCCCCAGTATGCTGTTTCAACATTTTCACCCTTCTAGGAGTCTGTATAAACTCTGCAACTTGCTGTATTTCTGTACGGCTACACATGTACATCTGTGCGTAACAACGTGAAGAGGATAACCTCAGACTGATTAGCATGGCTGTCTTCAGATTGAAAAATACTTTCTGGAGGTTCATTTCGTAGAATCGGCTTCCTGACTTTTTCCTTATTAAATCATGTAGTGTTTTTGAAATAAAAGACTCCCAGGCTGTCAGTCAGAACTCTGAAGCCTTTCACAGACCATAAATTCACATTCCAATAGTTATAAATAGAAAACACTATTGCAGTGGCTGTAAAACTCTCTCTGATGATTGTATGTTGTACTGCACCAACAAATCAGAAAACGAGATGGTTGGGATGCTGTTGTCAACATCTTTTTGCTCAGAATTTTCATAAAGCCAGTAAGTGAGCCTGTGCTGATGATTTGTAGTATCTGTTATCACCTTTCGTCAAACTCTGAGGAGAAAGGAAATCCAGGATATTCCAGATGGGAGTCTGGTACGTGTGTGCTGAGGAATCTGTTTGTGTTTCCTCTGATTGTCAGGGAAGGACAGTGGGGGTGCTGTTGCTTGTTGCGTTGTTTTTTGTACTAATGACCATATCCAAGTGACTTCTGTTAATGTGCTGTAATTTACAGTTCTTTGGGGATAGAGTATTCATCTTCTTATTATTTCTTACTGCTGTGTATGCTTTTGCAACACTGCAGAATAGAAGTTGCAGAAATTACTCTACAGAAGGGTAAATTTTCTCCTTTTAGCTGTGATCTGATGTTCCCCAGCTTTTCCTTTGTTTTTACCTATTACTCTTAGAACAGATCTCACTGGGATGCTGGCTTCTGCAATGTCCTAGTTAACCAATACTATTACAATTTTCTGAACATGTTTCCCAGTTAAGTTTCTGGCCACTTTCATGGTGTGTTCTCGTACTCTCTCAGCATCACAGCTGGGTTTATTAGCAATGTTAGAGACCCCATACCCTATCTGGTGTTCGTGGAACAATTTCCCATTAATTTGCCTCATTCCTACTTGAAACTGCCGATGCTGCCTGCCTCAGCAGCCTCCTGTGGCAGCAGGTTCTAGAGGTTCACTACTCACTGTGGCAAGTACTTGCATCTGAATTAAAGCAGTCTTCTACTGGTTTCATAGTGTCCCCTACTACTCTTCTAGTATTGCAGGATTTTATTCTGTTTGATCCTACTTGCAGTCAGCTATCCACTTTTTTCTGATACTGTAAGCTGTGATCATACCTCCTTTTTGTCTTTCCTCTCTCAACGGAAAGGTCCTAGACTATGTAGTGTAAGAGAAACTAGATGGATGAGATAGTTGCACCACCCCCTTAATGATTTTAATTGAACTTCTCTAAATCTTCTGTAACTTCCTTACAAAATAAAAAAACCCCATTACCTATGTGCTACAAGTATGTCAAGCATGAGAATCTCCCTAACAACTTCAGCAGTAAAGGTGGAAACAAATAGTTCACTGAGTGTCTCTGGTGGCATTATCATCCTTTTTATGCCTTTGTCATCAACTGGTCCCACTAATCACAAAATAGCCTTCTGCTTTTGATGTGTTCAAAGACTGTTTTACTGTCAGTTTGGGCACCATTTGCAAGCCACACTTCAAATTCTTTTTTTAGCCCTCTTTATTTCCTGTTTACATTTGAGGTGCTTTATTTTATGGGATTTTTCAGTCTTCAGAAAGCTTTCTGGTTTGGTTTGTTTTGGGGCTTTTGGGTTTGTGGTTGGGTTTTTTTTGTGGGTTGTATTTTAAGTGCTGATCTTCTGCCTTTGAAAGCTTTGCTTTGGATTGCTTTGTTTACTTCTTGGTCTGTGTATGAGACAGTACAGTGTGTTTCACGGCTATCAGGCTTTCTGTAGACTTCTTGGCTTTTGAACAAACTCTTTCAGAGTTATTGGAGGGGAAAGGGAGTGTCGGTTTTCATTTTTTTTATAATTGCTAATTTTTTAAATGCAATTGGTTTCTTGAAATTAAATAGCCATGAACTAGATTTATTTAGCCTTCTCTCATTTTCTAGTTTTAAGCTGTAGTGCATAATGATCACTAAAGCAGAAAACCTCTCCCATTAATAGCTGTTGTCCTGTGCACCAGCTGAGGTAAACTCCAGTATTTTTTTTAAGTAGCAAACATTTGTGTGTCCAAAAAAATTAGATTTCTGTATCTTAATGAAGCATTAACTCAATCTGGTGAGGTTTTCAGTCTCTTTGAATTTCTACTTGACCCAAATTTGCAGCTTCTCTAATTTCACAAAGCTTTTCCTGAGCTTGTGATTCTGGCATTGCCCTAATCAGAGGGTTGGTGGCACAGCTACGCTATTGTTATTAACATCCATGCTTTTCACCCGCAAGAATTCCATTGTGCTTCTTTTTCCCCTATAACATTTTTATGCAACCCTTTTATATCATGGTGCCAACGTAGACAGTGTCTATAGGCTTTTCCCCTGCAACCTGGGTATGTTGTGAAAATTCCTGTGTTTTCACCTGATAGGAATTAGCGTGGGGTCTTCTCAGAGATCAGAAACACAGATATCTGTGCCTGAAAAATATAATCTCCTAGCTAACTCTTCCTGTGTTTGACAATTCCTTTCTGGTACAGAAGCATCCTGAGCACCGGAGATGCTATGGATTAACAAGACAACACTGTAGAAATGGAGGTTTAATTTTTATTAATTTCATACGCATCCTGTATAAGCTTCTCAGTTCAGCTATACTGTAACATCACCAGGTAATAATAGTAGCTTGCTTGCACTTACAAGAGACGCTCATGCCCAGATTGCCAGGCACTATATTATCCTTGGGCAATACCTTCCAATTAACCCAGGCTCCTGACTGGCAGTGTTGCAAAGCAGTCACTGTCTTGGGGATGTTAACTTACTTACTAGCCAGCCTGTCCTGGCTGGTGCAAGCAGCAGCAATAACAGACTTGAAGGTAACACATATTCAGGGGATCTCTGCAAGAAAGCAGAGATTCACCACTGTCAAAGAACGCTGAGGAGGAAAGTGATTTAAAAGAGATGTTTCAAAGAACAAGAAAAGGGGGAAGTTGTCCTGGTTTTCAGTATGGAATAAGCATTTTTGGTAAAGCTTTGGCAAGTCTGTTCAAGGCAGATGAAGAAAAAATGTTGAGGGATAAGTTGGACATTCTGCTTTGCGAGAAAAAAAAGAGACAGACTCACTCTAGGATGAAAGTGTATTGAAAGTGTATTGCTAACATAGGAATTTTTTTTGTTGTTTACTTTGAAAACTTTTATGTCATGAGCCATACTGGAAGCAGAAAACACAAAACCTCTGAAGAGATTTAAAAGCAATGCAAATGTTTCAGATGTTCATTAGGCAGGAGAGTCTCCACAAACAAAAGTGCTTTCAGAACCTAAACACCTCCAGTGCTTCAGTAAACCAACCCGAGTTTTGCCTGACAGCTGAAAGATATTCCCTGTGGGTCCTTTATGCTCCTGTCTGCAGACTTGACTGAGTAAATATGCAGCAACAAGGAATATTCTTATAACCTGTGTCTGGCATTTGCAGGCTGATGTTTTTAAGTAAAGGCAGATACAGTTCAATAATGTTGCTTGCACAACTAGACAGTATTCATCAAACACGGAAATGGCATTGATAAATACACCTTGCTGCATCTTCAGTTTTTAGCAGCAGTCATGTTATGTTTTATGTTTGAAGAACTCAAGTGTGGACTTCTGGGAGGGTGTTAAATCACCACTGGGGCTCTAGATAAGAAGTCTGTTCCTGGAGACAGGGTTAAGACACTATGTGTAAAGTCTGCCTGTAGGTAGGGTGGCAGGAGATAGGAATTCAGAAGCTTTTCTGCTTTGAGAAGGGAAACACTTTTTCAGCCTAAACAGGTATGGTTTTCCTGGGTACTGGTACAAGCCGTGTGAGGAGTTTCCCTGACTGAGGGCCAGCAGGCTGGTGGACAGCTCGGTTGGTGGCAGGCACAGAGAAGCAATCTTTCATTTCTCACCCCTGCAGACTGATTGATCATGTTTTGAGTGTGACATCACAGAGGTTTCTCAGGCAAAAGTGGGTCTCTAAGTTGTCTCTTCTCTAACCAAACAAAGCTCAGTGCAGACATTTGTATCAGTGTTCAAACTCTGAAGGCCATTTTCAAGATCTGCCTCTTGACATGTCCTGATTTTGGCCCCAACTATTTTTAGCTGATACATTACTGATGTTATTAGATCCATGAACACGGTGATTAATTTTTTTAAAAAGTAAAAATTCAAACTAGTCAATAATATGTGCATGTTTTTAAAATAGTAATTTTCACATAGCTGGAGTTGCATTTGCCACATGGATGCTTTGTGATCATGTTTGTGTGAAGAAATGTGCAATGATGCCAGAAACTGAAGGGAAAACTGATTGTAGTATCACGAACTATAAAGAATTTAGGGTTTTAACAGCTCTGTAGTAATGCATTACACATTTCCTGCGTGGGCTCATATTTGTGCTAAGACCTTTCACTTTTTGTGAATATTTCCATGCATTTACAGCAATTACTCAACTATTTACAAGGAACAATATGCAACCCCCATTAATCATAACTAATCAAATTCAGCATGTTCAGTCATAAAATTTTCAGTCACTATTTTCGCTTCTTTCATTTTTATTCATATTTTCCAAGTTAGTCATGATTCATAAATTAATATTTACAGCTACCACATGTTGGTGTCTGAGAGCTTTTTTTTGTCTTTTTGTTAATAGACATTTAGTTTAACTTGTATGTAGCCTGGAGATATGACCCACTCTAAGCTAGAATTGCTATCTTTCTGGGAAATTAATGTTCATGCAAATTACAGGACTGACAGCTCCTGGCAATTATAGTCCATTATCTCGAGGAGAGGGAAGAAAAGTAGAGCAGAGGGGGCTTGCAATGTGTCTTGTCAGTGTACCTCAGCTCTGCTTTGCAGCAGTGAGGGAAACAGCCTTCAGGTTACTCAAACTTACCTCAAACTCAAGGTAGCATGGTGCATTTTTTTAACTTTTTGAAGTCCTTTGGTAGAGGACAACCGAGTACTTACTTCTGATGCTTTTCTCTATAGCAATTGTTAAGATACAGTAGGAGCTTTAAATGCAACTAATGAACTTGTCACTGCTGGCCGATGGTTGGCTCCACTGGTGGTTTGGGATCTGCACGGTGCTAAACAACAGAGCCATGCTGTGCTATGGTGTGCACTTGAAGAAAGGCCATTAAGAGCTGAAATGTCAACAGTGACCCCATGCACCTGTAATAAATGTAAGCTTGGTAATTAGTAGCAAGCTGTCTCAGAGGGCTACAGATAT
Source organism: Mesitornis unicolor (assembly GCF_000695765.1). Classification (NCBI taxonomy): domain Eukaryota; kingdom Metazoa; phylum Chordata; class Aves; order Mesitornithiformes; family Mesitornithidae; genus Mesitornis; species Mesitornis unicolor. The sequence continues at coordinate 84,520 of NW_010171111.1, read as the reverse complement.
ACTAAGATTAATTTTCACTATGGTGTGCCCAAAGTTCTTGTATAACATAAGGCAACCAGTTAACGTTGTCAGGAGAAACTATCAAGTTACGGCAGGTCTGGCTTGCTGACAGAGCTAGACTCTAAGGTCCTAGTGGCAGCAACTGTCTTTCCATACATTTTTTTTGGAGCCTACCACACCCTATGAGCGCAGAACAATACCTGTGGAGGCACGCCTCCATTGTGAGTGTCTCTTTGTTCCTCTGCTTCATTATGCACCAAACTTACTATATAGTAACCAATATTTATAGGATAAAATAATGCCAAATTACATGTGTGTGTGTATATATATATTTTACTTATCACTGCTGTAGGTGCCAGAAAGGAAGTCAGTGAACTTCCTGCAAAAAATTCATACACTGGAGGACTCTTCTGCCTATCTGTTTTCGGCTTTGCTATTGCCTGTGAAAGGCAGGTGGCTCTGGGTTCATATAAAGAAGCCTCAACCGAGGGTAACTGACACTGGAGCACACTTTAGGCAAAAAGGCAGAAGGTATCATAAAGCAAGTCTAGACTGGAATTTGTAGGTGAAAGGAAAAACTATTATCCTTTGGGTTGAAAAGTGACCCATGGCTTTAGGCATTAGTGATTTTTGATAAATGACCTGGTCTTCCTCCTCCCTGGTGTGGGAGGCAATTGGTTTCCACTGTAAACCTGGGGTGTAGACAATTTGCTTTATCGTATCAGTAGCAAAGGTAGCATAGCCCAATGCAGCAGAGAAAAGGGAGCTTTTGAAAATGTCCTCCTTATGTTTATTTGTAGAAACAATCTGAAATAACAATATAGCACTTCAAACTTGAAACTTTTAATACATTTATTAGCATACGGGATCTTTTTTCTTCTGTTTTTTGAAGTAGTTCTGTTTTCATGGGATACTTAGCGTGATTTTTGGCATGTTATAAATGTGACATTGCTATCGCATATGAACTGTTTTGGTCAAAAGCCATGTTGACTGCCCCATCAATTACACTTCTAAATGCCTGTCAAGTTAAAAAAAATGCAGCTCTGGGTCCCTGAGGGGTTTTCCTTCTTTTAGGCAAAGACTTTTTTGTTTTCATTCCCTACTTTTGGTCTCCTTATCATTCTGGAAATTTTCTTGCTTGAGTTTGGTTTTTTGAGGGGTTGGGGTTTTGTTTCTTTTTCTTTTTTTTTATTAATGAGAGAAATATCTTTGTGTGAGAAGCAAAAGAAGCACTGTGAAACCAAAAACTCCTTGGGATACTGAAAGAGTCAGAGCATTTTAGTATTGGGAAGGCAACATTTAATTTATTTAAGTAGAGTAGCAAAGTTGCAAAGGTAATTGCTGTTGCATTTTATTCTGTATGTTAAAAAAAAAAAGGCTTACCATACTGTGCAGTGTACCTGTTAGCAAATGTTGCCACTTCAGCCATGGCCAGGTATATATTTGCATATAATTTCCCCTTAGTGTATTTTTGTGCAGAATTCTTTCTGAGAGCCTAAGACAAAATATCTATGCCACTTCAGAACACACAGGTACTTAATTCTGCATGTTCAGTAGACCAAACATTATTGAAATGAATGTGGTGGAACACAGCTGGAGTTAAATGAACTATTGTTCTCACGGGGTAGACTAGATTAAAAACCACGAAAAAGAAAAAAGTTTAAAATCCTGTGTTTTTTAGCGGCTCCGACTACAAGCATATCTCAAGACGAGCAGCTGGCAAACATAGGACATTTCCCCACACACAGACCTTATAAAAGTGAATTTCACATTCATCCAGCCATTTCTTTCTAAGAGTGCCCCCCCAGCACATCATTTCTGAAGCGGTCCATCTGGGAAGGTTGTTGGGGGCTGGCAAGGCACCAGTCCTAGTGCAGCAACAGTGACTGGGAGCAAGGCACCCCCAGGGAAAGCTCAGAGCTTGTCCCCAGCCTCTAAGGGACAGGTATGCAAACAGGAACCTGATGAGGGTTCTCTGCAGCGTTGCTAAATGTTCTTTCCCTCCCAGATAAGCTACCAGGAGATGGAAAGAGTTCAGTGCTTCCTTGTCTACCTGTAGTGCACTGCTCTAACTCTGACACTGCAGGACTGTATGAGAACCTCATGTAGTCCTGACACCCTCAGTGTAACATTATTTGGCTTACACATATTTTATTATGGTTGGCTGTTGGTGAGAGTCGGATGAAAATTATTTCCAGATTACAATAAAGGAACTTCAAACGTATTAAGTATTGTTAGATCATTGACTGTATTAAAATAAAATTTTAAAAGACTATAAATCAATGCTCAGAGGAAACTGTTTAGAAAAAGAAAAAAAATGTATAGCATTATTGGCCTAAAGATACTGCAGAACCTTGGGAAAAGATTTGTGCCACGTTTCTTGTGACACTAACATCACAGAGGATATAAACCAGTCATTGGCACTCTCTCAAGAAACACATCACTGTAATTCATTATAATAATACCACTGTGATATTTGTTCATAATATTTATGAAAGCTAGGCTATGAAAACAATATGCACTGACTGTCAGTGGTGATGTATCATTTTTTAAAAGAGAATATACATGACAAAATGTTTTAAATTAACTCTAAAAATATACTGGCGAGTTAAAACAATTTGGCTGGTCTTGCACTTCATGCCAGGAGGGGCTTCCCAGGATATGCTTCTGGATGACCTTTGGAGGACATATATCAAATAGTCATGTATTTATTATGGTCCCAGTCAGTCTTCAATAGCAATGATGAATGTTATGCAGTGTACATAGTCATTACAGTTCCATGTAATACTTTGCTCAGTTTCCAGTTGCTGTCTTTTCTATAGAAAACAGAGCCGCCTGTGTCCTGTCAACCCGATAAACCCAACCTTTACCCACAAAGTGTTCTCAGTGGCATAAAACTTTATCTGACCTGGCAGGGGTTACAGATGCCAAGAGCCCTGGAAGGAGGCCTCTGCTCTGCTTCCCCAGTTGTGTCTGTGCCCAGCAGCGTCCAGGGGAGCAGTCTGGCTCTGGTGAGTCAGGAGGCTTTATAAGCTTCCAGTAGCACGCTGGGATTCACCGTGGCTCTGACATCAGTGTAAATCTGGATTTCTGGGTACTGAATAAAGAAGCACACTTCTTCTGTGGCTGAGTGGTCCTGATGACATGCAATTTTTCCATCTTCCCCATCAGCACTGCGGGGAACATAAGTAGCATGAATGTTCTGACATTTGTTGCAACCAGGCGTGGGCTCAGTCCAGTTCCTGGTGAGAGGAGGTCACCAGTCCTGGATGAGCTCAAGCGCAAGAGCAGGCCGCCTCTTGGAGGTGCTGAGGTTGGGCTGAGGCTGAGCACCAGTGGCAGGCAGAGCACAGGTTGTTTTCCCACTTCACAAAGAGGTGAGAGTTTTCACAGTGGTTTTGGAAGATAGTTTCCTGGGATGGGAAGTAGAAACCCGAACCTCTGTCTTTTCCCTGTGACTCCAGGAAACCCTCCTACCCTGCCCACTCTGGTTCATTTCTCCCCAGTCACTTGATTACTTGCCCTGCTAGGGGTGAAGAAAAGCAAAACAGAAGCCTCTTACAAACCATGCACAAGGGCTCCAAACAGAATTTAAGCTTGTGTCTGTCAAAAAAGTGGACAAATCTAAAATGACTTTTAAAGCTCAGTTTCCTGGTTTCACTACCCTTTGCATGAATACTTCGATCTGAGAACAATAAATACCATTGCTGCAGGAAGCCCCCGAGTTGAATTGTACGCATACACAGCTGTTTATGAATCATCTCTTTTTGCTTAGCCACTTCCATCTAAGGTAGTTGACTCAGTTTAATAATGAAATAGCCTCTCCAGAGGTCCTCTGCCAGATCAGCTTATTGTTCTGGGTGGAAAAAAAATGCTAGTTTTCTGAAAGACTTTTTTAAACAGAAGTTATTTAGAAAATATAAGATAGGTGCCACACTAGACTTCGTGTGCTGTAGCCAAGGGCTACAGGTTAAAAACATAAGAATGGAAAAAGGGAAAAAACTGCAAACTCAGATGGAATAAAAAAACGATAGGAAAAGCAACTAAGAGACCATAGATAACAGGAAGAGAAACATTAAAACTGGAGCAGAGATCTTTATGTAGTGCTTTGTGCAAAAGAATCTATTCTACCTTATAGCTTCAGCTTCTTCTCTATCACTTTCCCTCTCTCTATCTCTTTTTATTTATACCTATAATTATATATTATTTATATGCTATTCATTTGATCTCATGGGCTTTGGGGCGCTAAAGTGTAATAACCTTTTGCCACTTTTTTTCCAGTTTAATTAAATCACATGTTTATGCGTTTCCTTAAATTGGCATAGCTCATTGGAGGGAAAATTTCCTATTCTTTATCACCACTAAGTGCATTGTTTATTTGGAAATACCAGGTATTAAGAATCAATGTTGAGGTACATGTATTTTAATCATATTAAGTATGATTGATTCGTGCTGGGATTGCACCTATGCCAAAGGTTGCATCAGTGATTCTACCTCATAACTTAGACATGTAATTGCAAGCACAAATAACTGTCGCCATATATAATGAAGTTTCACCTGCAACACTAGAATCAAGGCCAAGGTGAAGCTGGCCAGCAGCCAAAGCTATATGCCCCCTAGTTTATTGGTCTGGAGGAAATAAATGGAATTGCTCCAAATCAGGGAAGTAAGAAACTCAAGACTTCTGTTAGCAGTAAGGAATTGTTGGTGAATCTGGTGGAAATTGTCAGCGTCCTTGAAAGAAAAATTAAAAATGGAAACCAGTACACATTTGATATCAATTTGGCTCCCATTTGAGCTTTAATCAAGAAGACTTAGTAATCAGTATATCAACATTAGTGATGATTTCAATCAGAATAATTAATCTAAAATATGATGTTTAGATGTAAGTGTAAAAAGTCAAAGAAGGTTTTAAAAGCAGGATGTAGATTAAAAAGAAAAGAACTAATATCTTCATCTGGCCTACATAATGGTTGCTTAATATTTGCATACAAGTCAGATGAAAATTCACATGTTGGATAGTTGGTAGGTAGAGGATATGCAAAGTAACAAATAAGATGTAAAAAACTGTTTCATATACTTGTCCAGCACGCTATAAACACCCTCCATATGATCTTATGAGATGATCCACGCTTTTGAACAAAAATCCAAAAGACCAGCCAACAAGATTTCAGTATCATCAAGTCTGAATTTTAACTTTGGTCTCAGTTTCAAGCTCTAGTCCAGCCCTAATCTATCCCTACGCATTGTTTTCTCAGTGCATTTCTAATACTGATCTCAGTTGTATAAGCATTTTATTTTTTGCAAAGCAGAGGGTCAAAGATATTTTTATCAAGTGTTGTATAAATAGCTGAGGCTGTGGAAAGTGCCTGTGTGTCATCTGTGTTCACTGGAGAAAAACTATGGATGTTGCTGTTTATTCGGAGTATCAACAAACATTTGTAATAAACACTTGTTAAAAAAAAAGGGGGTTTATGCCGGATTTTGCTGTCAATTGGCATACATAGCTCTGATCCACTGGAATATCTAGTCATGCAGAAATAACAAGTTTCTGAGGGGAGTGTGTTGTAAGCCATATTATTCTAGAAATCTTTTGACCTGCAGGAACTGGTGACTTGATTTTCCATTTCCAAGCCAGGAGGAAAGTTACTTTTTGACTGGGGAGAGTGGTGTTACTTTTGAGCTTTGTGTTTTCAAATCACTTCTCTCCCAATGACTTTGACCAGTGATGAACTGTGTAGATGGACAAAAAGCAAGTTGTGTGTGGTTCTGCACATCCATCCATGCTCTTTATGATAGTTCTTTCCTTTACTTTCTAATCTCTACAATAATTTATAACGTTTCTTCTTTAAATGCTCTACTTTCTTAGATGGCAAATTATATTTCCATGACCTCTTCTGTGCAAAGAACAGAAAGAAATGTTTCCCAGCCAAATGAGAGTGCTCTATCTCAAGCTGAATTCTAATAAATGTCTACAGTTTATAATTGATACTTCCAAGATGGTCTCAAGGAATTTAAAACAATCTACAATTTAACAGCAATCAACAGAATCGAGACAAAGTGAAACTATTATGCTGAATTTATCGAAAAGCAGGGTTTAAATTGATGCTGCATATTATTCATTTTGACAGCTGCAAATTCACATTAAAGATAGCAGAGACCAAAAGACAGCAACTAGAAGAGGAAATGCTAATTTATTACTTACAGAGAAACAACTCTGAAGCTAAGCTGTTCAGTTAAAATTATGAAATACTTTGCATTGCCAAGGTACCTTTGATTCACAGAAGCCCTAAAGCACTTTTTGAATTATAAGTACAGTCTTAATTTCCTATCATACCAGGTGATAGGCAAGCATCTCTGGAGTGGAAGCATAGCAGTCATTCAATAGCAACTCTATACAAAGTCAAAATGACCATTATTTTCAAATAAAATGGTGTGGAAAGGTTACATCACTAAAGCGTGTGTGCTCCTTATGCTGTGCTGTTTGTGTTAGAAGAATGGGGAATGAAGAAATCCAAAATCCATTCCTAACTGCACTACTGCTTGCTGTATGATTTGAGGCACACTACTTAATTTCTTATGCTTCACTATAGAAAGGGAATAATGCTGTCTGCTTTCAGTGGTGGTGTGCCAATAGCAAAAGAACGAAGTCGGGAATTCCTTCTTATAGGAATTGTATCTCAGCATTTGAGAAGGCTGAAGTAATACAACTCTCAGAATGCTCTGTAAAATTATTTGAAATCATTCAGGTGTAAAAAACCCACTAAAATATGTAAATACAAATTACTATATAATTTAGGAATTTGTAAGCAGGGGGAATGTAAGGTTGATGTTTTGCTATGCAATAATTTCAGTTTCCTATACGAGAATAAAGTTATTTCCTGCAATTGTCACTTTAGGGAGGTGCATATGTGTGGAAAGACTAAACCAGGGTGTTATACTCATTAATTGTTCAAAGTAGCAAGTATTCTTAAACCATTAAATCTAGTGATTTCACTCTTCAATGGAAAAACTATTGATTGCAAGCACAGTGCCGTCTCTTCAAGAGAGTTACCAAGTTTCCAAAACCCTTGAACAAGTCATAGCTTAAAGGCTTGATGAGGCAGGGAAGGACCATTCTGATGATATCATGCTTCTAATGTTTTGTTTCATGAGTATGTCATTTGATTCCTAAGGTGCAGTGGGCATGGAAAGTCCTAAGACTCGATTTTCTCTCTGTGGTGTATTGAACAATCTCTTAACTGATATCTTAATTGATTAACATTGTTGCTCCAGCTTCAATCCGATGTCTGTTCCACTTGGCAGGTGTCTAAATGTTATCTAGAGAGTGGTAAGGAGGGGTGCTGGTACCTCAGAAGCCTATGGGGTTTATCCTTTCTCTTGGGAATGTTTACAGGTACCGTTACTCTCACTGGTGTCCGTGTTTGCACATGCTAAAGACTGGGGATTTTGAGTTGGTGCTTTTGGTTAATGACAAAGTTACAGAAGTAGTAATTGTAAATATTCAAATCTTACACTCAGCTGAACAAGTCCTAGGGCACCCCTAAGACATGCACAGTCAGACGTCAGGGCAGTTTACATGCTATAAAGCTGAGACTAAATTCCTCAGACTTGTGCCTTCTCATGGGATCAGGAAATGGTATCAGGAGATATGACTGCCAGAGTTGGCTCAAGTATATTGCTAAGAATAGGCCAAACCACTTCGAAAATTAATGAGCTGTATGAGTTTAGGAACTACTAAGATTTATAGGCTAATGGATAATCATCAGAAGGAGAAAATACTGTATGAAAACAAACACTGGGGAAATTTAGAGCCCTTATGTCTCTCCTGGCTTACACTGATGTAAATCAGGATTAGTTGCACTGAAGTCACTTGACTTACAATAATATAAGTAGGAAGAGAATGGGTAATTTATGCTCACTTTGCAGTACCACACAGATAGAATTAAGTGGTCTTTTTTGGAAATGAGCCACTTTGTAGGGAATTAAGAATGGCAACCAGATGCTTCATTCAATGCAGATTTTAAATGGGGAAGAAACAAACCCTGGGAGACTTTTACAGTATTTTTCAAGAGCATGTGCTATGTATTTGCCAGCTATAAGTCTGTGAAATTTATATACACTGCAGACTATATTAATTTTCAAATAAATGTAAAATATACACAACAAGAAATTCTGATAGCTTCCTATAAACACTCTAAAATAAGGTGTTTTCTGTAGTCAGCCAAAAATGCCATAAATCTACAGCACAGCACAAGAACTTTGCTGCTTATCCCTGGCCATTCACTAACTGTATTTATGAAACAACTGCTGAGTGAATCTCAAGAGGCAAACTATTCACACTGGGTGAAGCCTCCATGTCTAGATTCTTATTCTGGGAATTGACTCTTCCAGTCAGGGTAAGAAAGAGGTGCCCAGCCCTGTAATGCCTTTCCCCCTCCCACACCAATTTAAAAAAACCAACAACAATAACAAGAACTACCAGACAACTAAAAATGCTTCAGTAAAGGAAAATTAACAAGCTAGGATTGTACCTAGTACAGTAGGAAAAAGGGATGCATCAACGCGGAGAGGCTTTTTGTTGAAAAGTATTTTGTCAAATTGCTTTTCTATACAACAAAAACCGGATTTTGCTTTTCTCTGCCACTGATGGGCAGTTAATCCTGCAAGTAAGCGCAATGGCTTTAGGAAGGCTGCTCTCACAAATACAGTCCCACAAATAATCTATCAGCTGGCTGACAGATTATGCAACACAGAGCTAAGTAACAAGATGCTGGAGTAGCCTAAATTCCTGTTTAATTTGGACACAACATTGGCGCTGCTCTCACAAATACAGTCCCACAAATAATCTATCAGCTGGCTGACAGATTATGCAACACAGAGCTAAATTAACAAGATGCTGGAGTAGCCTAAATTCCTATTTAATTTGGACAAAACATTGGCCTCCAAATTATAGTTTTGTTTTCTAGGCCATGAAACCAAAAATACTCTATCCCTTGGAATGCACTTGCAACAGTCAACTCAGTAAATCCCAGGATGTCTGTGAAATTAGGGAATTTGTCTTAGAAAGAAGTATTATCTTACCACTTGAAAAAGTGTGTCCTGTTGTGTGATTAATGTCTGTTATTCAGGTAACTGGGACTCTCTAATGCTGAGCATGCTTTATTGTCCTTCCTTAATACAGCAGTGTGTTTTGGAAACCTATCATCCTTTTGAGTTCAGGAGTCTGCTGAAGGTGATTGTCAGAACCTCTCTTTTCACACCTCTTGTTAGGGCACAGACACAAGATGAACTTTGGCTTTTAGCAACAAAATAAATGCCTTGGGCGTCCATTGTGCTTTTGCTGCCCTGAGTCATACATAATCTCCTGCTCTAGCACAGCTCTTTCGGACAGCCCCATCCCTGTAACAACTTGCATTTTCACCTTTCAGGTGAGAGCATTCAGGTGAGAGCATCACTAAGCGTGATTGGGTATTTTGTTATCATTGCAGTTTAGTTTTTAGAAGTTCCTTGTGATCAAGTCACACAGTCACCATCACCACAGGCTTCATAACTCTGCAAACACATAGCTAGAAGGCAACTCAGGGTGCAGGGAGCTTACAGTGCAAGTGTGCAGAGAGAAGTGAAAGAAATGGCAAGGACCAGGCACGGAGAGACAGCGTGATGCCTGCTTTCCTCAGGCCTTGCTGTGTCTGTGTCTGCTCAGTGAAAGTGGAGAAGGCAGGAAGAGATTTCATTATGCAGAGGTATAGTTCTGCACTGATACTTCTCATCACTTACTGTCAGTTGGAGGCTTGAAGCTTTTTTTTTTCCTCCCATTCCTAGACCCTTCTCTTCCTCTTGCCTCCTAGTCCTGGCAAGCCTGTCTCCACCACCACCACGGCTGCTGTGGTGAAAGACTTTTCTGAGCTTCTCTGCTATGGAGGAGTGAAAGGCAGAGCTGCAGGCAAAGCACAGCATCAGCAGACTAGTTTTTATGGCTTCAAATCTTGGAGCTGAAGAGATCTATGACTTTCCTAGGAGGGGAGGCAGGAAATTACCTCTGATAGAGATGCACAAGAACAGGTAGAATGGAGGTGGGATGGTTTAGTGAGCAGCTCTATCCACCTGCCTGTCCTGAGCTAGCACACTGGTTGCCTTGGGTAGCCCCCCCGCTCCAAACACACAGGCCTTTGTTGCTTCATCACATGGTGGAAAGGCTTCGATGCTGCCAAAGATAAACAGGAGCAAGCTAATATGCCCCTTTGCCTCTGCTTAGAGCAAAGTGCTCTTCAGAGTAGAACTGGGGGTCTAACCTGAAATTCAGTGGTTCTGAAAAGGAATTTTGTCTTAGTATTCAAGCCTGTAGTTGAACTTCTTAGTTGAGTGAGTTGAAAGTAAGTTATTTACATCTAAAAAGCATGCATTTTTTTTAAAGCCGTTCAGGACATAAATACACTTCAAACAATGTTAAGCTGACTTAAAGTCAGGACGTCCTAAATACCAAGGTAAACTTAATTTACGTTATTCTGCTTTTATGTCTTTTGGGGTTTTTTAGGTTTGAGACCCAAAGAAGCAGCCGTAACTCAGAGTGTTCTTGTTAGTTGTTCTAACGGGGCTTAAATATTGATTTACCTTTTTTTAAGTTATCGTTAAGTATGTGGCAAACTATTAATCCATTAGTGAAGATATTGATATTCTCAAAGATGTTCCCTAATCTCCTTCAAATATTGATTTAATATTATTATAGCATGGCCAAATACTACATTACTCTATCTAAATTAACTTCTTTTTTCAAGATATATTTAGGAAGGAAATGTGTGTTTATTGATTGTATGAATGAAATCAGTTTAATTAAGGAAACAGGCCTACTGCCAAAAATGGCATACATGACTATTAGTGCAGGCTGCTTCCTACAACAGCCCAAAAAGGCATCATCAAAAGCAGACTCCTAAATTAGTTACAATGTACATCATGGCCAGACAGATGCTTCAGACACTTGGCCATTTGCAGGATAGATTCTCTTTCCTTTGAAAGCAAGCCAGAGCACAGTAACACTTTAAAGTTTTCTACCAACCATCATTTAAGATTTTTCAACTTTAAATTAAAAATTACTTCAGAGGAGCTTGATTCTCCTGCCAGGAGACCCCCATGTCAGCTTTCAGCACTCTCATTTAGGTTAGTGCTTGGAATAGAGGATATGAGATACTTAAGAAACGTTAGAAGTTTCATGTTTTTGCCTGAAACACAGGAAAAAAAAAAAGTGATGACAGTGGTAACTACTGAAAAGGAAACATCAGACTGTTATGCTTTGTTTTATTCCATAGCAGCATTCCAGTATTCTGACTTGCTTTCGCAGCTTTTAGCCTCAGAATTAGTTAGAAATCCAGTGTGGATTTCCAGTGCTGTTGCTAACTCATACAATGAAGAGGAAATTCTCAAAAATGGGTGGGAATCCACAGTTTAGTAACTTCCCTTTAGTAACTAAGAATGTGATTTGGGGGTATTGTGTAATTGAGAAGTTAATGTATTTTCTGAGCCTCAGCTTCATGGTTAATGGGGTGCTATACTCACTAAATGTTCCTCTGATGCATGACAATGAAAAAAATTCCAAACACAGACACTGTGGAATGTCTTTTCTCCACTCAAACTGGAAATGGTTAAAAAATACAGCCTCTGAACCCAACCCCCACAGCTAAGAGTCTTAAAAACCTGGAGGTGGGACTTAAAAGGGAGAATCCCACCACAGCTGGGGGTATTACAAAGTGAGCCATGGAAGCAGTGATTATTGATCAGGGGATGTCTTGGCAGCAGCAGCAGCAGAGTGTGCCTGGATGTGTCTAGCTTTTCCTGATGTGACAGTCGAGTCCCAGGAAACCTTGTGGCCTCCTTGGGGCTGTGGCATGGGCCGTAATCAGGATTGAAACAACCATTCACTGCTTAGTAAGAGCCGAGCTTAGCTGTGATGCTGGTGATTCGGGCTGTAGCATCCCCAGTGACAGCAGAACACCTGTGGGGGAAGGACCCTTCTCTGCTGAGCCAGCTTTCCAACAGCCCATGAGAGTGTGTCTCCCGGTGTAACAGGGAGTAAATACAGGGGCATATGCAAACAATATATGAACCAGGAAACATGGGAGAGGCTGTAGCTCTGCCCTTCAGTGCTGACGGATGGTAAGCATGCCTCATGTTATGCTTCAGCATAGCCCCCTGCACTGTCATAGGTGAGCCTAACCCTAAGGGGACCAATCTGGGCACCTGAGATGTTTTCTAAGCCTCTGACCTGACTGCAGCAGCCGTATTTAGTTTAGCCTTCCAGATTAAGGTTTTCTTCTTTACCTTCAGTGTGAAGAAATGCACCTACAGACCTTCCCATCTTGTTCTCTGTGTATTACAGATGTGCCCATACCAGCAGAAGACGTTTCAGCATAAAGTGCTTGATTCCATGCCATGGGAAATAGAAGAACATTTCTTACAATATTCCAAGTGGAAAGCAGGAAGGTGCTGCTTCTGGCCTTTTAAACAAATAGCAATAGGATATTGCCCATTCTGGCAAGGTAGAGTGAGACTAGCCATGGCAAATACCAAATTATCAGGGCTTTTAAAAACTTAAGACACTCATTTTTGGTAAAGCTGTTTTAAGCAGTGGATAGACACTCTTGAAGGATTAGCTTTTCAGCTCCGTCTTCTGAGCTCTGCCCTGTGGGGTTCTTTGTGTGACGGTGTGAAAATGCATCGCTGAAGTGTTGACTTCCTCTGCACTTACAAGAACCCTCTCTCTGGAGCCGTGAGGTTTCTGTATCCTCTGTGCACACTGGCAGGGGATAATGGTTTCAGCAGTACTTATGGGATGACTTGCATAATTGTCACTGTCTCATTTCTGTAGCCACTCTATGTAAATGCTAATAAAATCTTTCAACCATCCTATATAACTATAAAGTATATATATCGTAGCCATAAATATTGTGGTTGGTATCTTAGCACGTGTTTGCTTACGCACTTACATACACGCACAAATATGTCCCTCCTATTGAAAAGTATCCAAATATCGTAAGGACACTTGCAAATTCAGTAACCAGTAGCCAGTATTTACTGATGGTTTGGCATGTGTTTGCTAAACACATGCATAAGTCTTGAAGAAAGACTGTGTGAGGGGTTCTCACATCAAGACATTCAACCAGCAGCTGCTTTGGGTTAAATCATTTCAGAGGTTTAAAACCACATTGGGGATTTGAGTGCTGTAGTACACCGAGTCACCAGTAAGGGGAACCCTTCTTGCAGTAAACCTTCAAGCTTTTACTGCTTTGATGGAGAGCGTGGTCGTAAAGATAATGTGACATTTTGGTTCCAAAAAAATTGTGTTTAATCAGAAGGCGAACAGAGATAAGCAGTTTAAAATGAAATCTGAATTACAATTTCAAATCTTTTTTTTTTTTTTAACTTCTCAATGAGATTGGATAGGAAATGTGAATGAACCTGCATATTGCTGGCATTAACCCTTACAGCAGTGCTAATGAAAAGGAGGGAAGTTGATTTTAACAACATGCTTTAAAACAATACAAATCAGGCCACCCCAGAAAAGTGGCTGTCATCAGGCATTGTTTTAATAAGAACAACAAATGGTTGATTTATTGCTTGAAATTATATCATCATAACTAAAATTTCATCTGTGGCCTAGTCTTCTCACTCCAAAAATGCAATTTTAGGCACTACCATTCTAAATATTTTCAAAAGTTACAGTTTCCAGTAAGCATAAAGATGACTCTTACTACTGCAAACGCTGTAGAAAAACTCCAGAAACTATTTAAATGAATCTGTGTTGCTGTACAATAGATGTTATGTCAGGAGAGAATTCATATACATGTGGATCTCTGTTCATATAATATCCAAAATCACTGCAGTTTTAACTGTCATAGTAGGTATATTTTTATACCACCCAGAAAGAGAAATATGTTTTGTTGGGGTGAATAGAAATTCAATATTTACTTGGTTAAATAATCTAAATATAGATCATCTTATATCAAATAAGCAATTCTGGAACTGGTGTGATGTCCCTGCCCAGTGCTTACATTTCCATTGCATTTAATCTGGAAAAAAACATATAGTCAGATTTACTTTTTTACTACTAAGTACCCAGTAACTAACTTTATGAAACCACTGGATGCACAGATTCAATGCCGCCCATAAAATCTGTAAATAAATACCACTGTAAATCTAAGGCAAAGTTTCTGCCATGCTTTCTCAAATGGCCTTCCCTCTAGACTGCTAATTAGCCTCTCTCTCTAACTTTGAATACACCATAAATGCGCTCTGCTGATTGATAGTGCATCAATATTAATTAATAATTTACCACACTGTTGGAATTTTCCTCTGTATGTAATCACAGCTCCAGCTCCTTCTAAACCTTCCTTTCTCTAGCAAAAAAAGAGGAGGAACATCATTTTACTGCTTTTGCCCTATGTTGTTTAGTCTTCTCTTTGGTTTGTCTGCAAATATTTGGAAAAGTCTCTCTTGGATACTTCTAAAAACTCACATGGTTTATATGATAATGTAGTTTCATTTCACAGAAGTGTGCTGCTGCTCCTAATTGGAGCTAGTCTAGGTTGCTTCATGTTTTATTTATACGCACAGTACATACGTGAAGTGCTCCAAAGTATCTGTACTCTGTTAGGAACTGGAAGTCTGGCTTTCAGTTAGGGCCTCCATGGGCTATCCCACTCGAACCCACGGATCAGCTGGATGTGCTGTGGGGGACTGGCTGTGCAGCACTGCATGGGTGGCCATGAGCTCATCAAAGGCACAGTCCTGCCAAAAGGCAAATTGTTCAGTGTGGTTCGTGCCCAAATTCACACAGGCAGTTCTGAAGCGGTCTATGATTTCTGTCACAATCAGAAATAATGTCATTCACTACAGAATTATCAAATTCTTTAATGTCACTCTATTCTAATAAAGCAACAGGTGGTCCCTAGGTAGGATAGAGTAGCCCAAATGCTTTAACTGCATTTTCACACTGATCACAAATCAATTCCTAAAAAACATCTTTCTTCAATGAGAGTCTCTTTGTAACACCACATAAACACTTTTGTATAAAAATTATTCCCCAGAAACTTACATTCAGGGCAATAGCTGCTTTGTAATATGAGGTCTCAACACAAGTGAAAAGCCAGGCCTCTGAAAGACCCTGCAGGTAATTTACATGAGAGAGGAGCAATTTGAAAAAATGTCCATTCCAGCTGCACTTGCATGTAGCATGCAGTGCCTGTCATTCAACTAATCTTATCTGTGTAGTCCTTCTTTTGTGGGGAAGAGCTGAGGATTTGCAATTCATTCTTGTTGCGATTCATTCTCGTTGCAATTTGTACCACTCAAAGCTTATACAGTCATTCTGTTTTCCAGGTGGCTGTCAGCACCTGCGATGCTGCTGAAATGTCCCCAAAAGAAACTGCCTTTGCCCAAGGCAGTATGAATCTGCAGGGTTTGGGTGACAAGCTTGCATTGATTTTGTTCGTGCCACTTCTCTGTTTCCTGAATCAGAAACCAGTACATAGTACCAGTCACACCAATCAAATACCCAGCACCAAGCAAACCTTCCTTAGGGTATGCTTTCCAATTTTTAATTATTTAAGTATGATAGATGAAAGTGTACACTCTTAAGCAGTGTTCAAAATACATATATATTTAATTTACATTAATATTTTATCTTCAAGGATAACCTCTTCAAAGGACAAGAATGGTCATTCTGATTTGCAGGAAGTCTGACCGACCTGATAAGAGAACTGGCTTTGTGAACATGAGAAAAGTAGTGTATGTTGTTTACTTTCACTTTTTTAAGGCCTGTGTCAAAGTCTCCTGTAGTATTCTTGTAGGTAAACTGGTAGATTTGCCCTGGATAAGTGGATGTTAGGGCAAGAGGAAAATTGGCTGGCCCAGTAGGCTCAAAGGGTTGTGTTCAGGGGTGCAAAATCCAGCTAGCAGCTTTTTGTGGCATCCCTCAGAGACTGACACTGGGGCCAGAATATTCTACATCTTTATTAAACAGTCCATAAGGTATGATCTGCAGGTTTGTGCATGACACTAAGTTGTGGGGAGCAGTCAATATGCTGGAGGGCAAGGATGCTATCTCAGGAACCTCGATGGGCTGAAGCAGGGGGCTAACAGGGACCTCCTGGGTTGCAATGAAGGCACGTGCAGTATTTTGCAACTGGGACAAAACAATCCCATGCAGCCATACAGGGTGGACAGTGGAAGCAGTGTTGAAAAAAAGACCTGAAGGTCCCAGTAGGCAAGAACCTGAAAGGAGACAGAAGTGTGTTTTTGTGACAAATAAGGTCAACAGCACACTATACCGTGATAGCAAGATTGTAGTCACGTGGATGAGGACAGCAGTTATTCCCACCATGTCTGGGATATTGTCTCCAGTTTGGGGCTTTCTGGAATAAGAGAGATGTTTTGGTACTGGAATGAGGCCAACAGAGGCCACCAAGGTGGCCTTTAGAGCACCTGACGTATGAGCAGAGGCTGACGGAAGTGGGCTTATTCAGCCTTAAGAAAAGGCGGCGGAGAGGGAATCTTACTACAGTGATCAGAGGCTGTAGAGAAGACAGACTTTTCTCAGAGGCACACAGTGATGTGACAAGAGGCAACAAATGCAAGTTGCAACATGGGAAATTTTTATTAGATGTAAGAAAAAAGAATTCACTGTGAGTGTGGATAAATACTGGAGCAGGGGCCCAGAGAGGTAAAGTCTCCATTCTTGGAGACAGTCAAAACTTGACTGGACAGGGCCCTGAGCAGCGCCAGCAAGTTGGAGCAGGAGGCTGGATCAGATGATGTCCCAGAGGTCCCCTCCAACCTGAACTGTTCTATGATTCTGTGATATTGCAACAAATTCTTTACCAAGTATTGACAGAATCAGTCAATATTACTCTGTTAGAGCCATTTACAAGGTGTTTTGTCAAAGGTCCGTCTGTCTCCATACTATAGATTAATGATGTTTTCATTATCAGACTATGTCTTGTAGAGGAAGTAGCTAAAAATACAGTGTATTTCTTAAAATGAGGATGGAAAAAATATAGGCCAAGAACAGGCACTAGCTGTTATGTTAATTTTGCTAGAGACAGCGAGGATGAATTGGGCCTAAAATGTTTTTCTGGTCAAAGCAGAACAGGACTCCGCAGTGAGAGCAATCCCATCAATGTTACAAGCATAATCAGACTTCAAGACTTGATCTTAAAATATCTATTTGATAAAGTCTACTTGATATTTTGTATGAGCTTTAAATTGTGCCAGAGATCTCTTCCTTTGTGCATTTGTACTGCATCCCTGTAGAGATGCTACAACGTTGAGGCATCGCAACACTTGCACATCTGCATATTGCAAAAAACACTTCACTTGTGACTACATATTTCCAATTAGCACAGTGCTGCGTTTTTGTTTGCAGAAGGTGACTTACTTCCCCAGGACTGTAGGTTTCAACCAGGAAAGAGAAAGAAACCTATTATGGAAGTTAGTGGTTAGGTCCCCTTTACCTCTTGGGGTAACAACATGCTGCTTTGGGAGCAAAGCATGAGTACAATTTCACTACAATGATACCATATGTATCAGACTGCTGAGCAGGAAATGCTCCCTAGTATTTATTATCCCCTGATAGTGGGACTTAATAGGATTTGATAAAGAGAAAAGCCAGTGACAGAGAATATATTGATAGTTTCAGACTCCTCAGTATGCTCAAAGAAAGTTGGGGTTTTCCCCTCTTAATGTTAATGTAAACTTTGTAATCTGCATAGGCAATAAAATCAAAAGATTGCTTAGGTACAAGAATAAAACATTTTTGTAATACGGCTGTACCAAGAGAAGTGTCCCTAAATGTTAGGAGATTTTCTACAAAAAATAAATAGTCTATTGGGTTTTTTTTAAAGTGAATGTTTAGACCTTCTCGTGTCATCTAGTCTTTTGTACTGTGTTAGACAGTCATTCAGAGCATAATATTTCTGCAAGTTTTCCCATGCAACAGGGGCGCTTTTTTTCCATCCAAACATAGGAATGTCATACAAATGACCTGAGCTAGACTAAAAACCTGCTTATACTGATAGTAGCTAGAAAGGAGAGAATATATGACATTTGTCAAGTGCCCCTGGTTTTCATAGCCTTTTCAGGTATGAGGGACTGTTTCCTATTTAGAAATGTGTGGAAATATCTGAAGAGATCTCTAGTTTTTCCTCTCCATCATGGTCCAGAACAGGTTACCTTGCTCATTCTAGGATTCAGCTCTGAAGGATTACTCACATAAAGTAGGACTGATCTTGGCACAACACAGTGGTTGTGTGCTGGTCTCCAGAAAGCCTGGCCAAGCAACCTCGAAGTTCAAAACTGGTTTAAGAGGAGTTTAGGTTATTTGCTGGGATTGGCCTATATGAATCATCAGATCTGATGTTTTAACTGGTTGGGTTCCCTATAGACTACTTGGGGACAGACAGTTCCACAGATAATATATAAACTGAATATATATCATAACTTAACTAATTGAATGCAAATTTTCCCAGCAGCTCCTATTCAGAATTATCATGGAATATACTGTCCAAGTCCTGCAACAGGAAGAGCTACAGATTACTTTGGTATTGGTCAGAAGGCATTTCCCCTCCTCTGTACTAAGGCTGCTGTGTTTCAGTTTTGCATACATCTAGTGGAACAAAGATATAAATGGAAGCATTTCATTACCTCCTCCAACTCAGTTTTGTTTTCCAGATCCTTTTTCTTATGTATCTTTGCTACAGTAGTCCAGTGGGCAGGTTACTTGAATGGAGTGATGGGAAGACTGTGTGGTTGTGAATGACAGCTCAGCATCATATAGAATGGGGTTGAAACAACACAGAGATTGGTGTAGGTGAGTCAGTGTACAAACTGGCAACAGACTGTGGGACGTATGGGGTTATGGCCTTTGATATGGTAAGGTACAGTGTAGGGGTTTCATGCCAATTAAATATCCAGTCAATATTCCCCACCGTGGGATACAAGGCATTCATTCTCAGGAATGTGTATTTTTGCTGCTGCATACCAAGACTGTTCAGCATAATGTGATCTCTTTACAAAAAGAAAGAGGAAGGGAGGTATCAGAAATAAATCCATGGCAGTGATCTCCAGGGTCAGAGTGAACAGATCCTACTAGAAGAGCCCCAGAACACGGTAGGATAACAGCAAGCTCCACTATCACAGGTCACAGGAAGTTAAAAACACTTGTTTCTTCGTTTTCTTTGGATTATCAGGTCGGTAATATTCAAAGGTTATGTAAAACTTCTAGTAAGCAGTTGCCCACAGGAAAGAAATGGCTCTTTTAATGGTGCCAAATGCTGATTACAGGACTGTAGATGTAGTGTACATTTTTCCTTTTCTCTTCAGGATATTCCAACATTTGCAAAATAGCAAGTTAGATACCGTGTTCAAGGACAAAGGAATCAGCCACAGTGCACTCCCCAGACCTGGCAGCAGTTTGTGTTTTGTGGAGCTGAAATGTGTTGTGTGTTGATCAGGTCTCAAAATACTCCCACGTTTCAGTTCCTTCCAGAAGTCCTCTCTGGGGAAAACCCTGAAGTCATTCCGTGCTCTTGACAAGAATTTACAGGGACCTGCCTGTGCAGCCTCCGCAGACAGGGAGGCATTTCGGCTGCATATATCCCCTCGCAGCACTCGCTGCCTTTTTCTTGCGGCATTTGCCGGGGGGGGACACATCATGGCGATGGACAGAGCCGTGCTTGTCTTCATGTCGAAGCCACCTTCCCCCTTGCCGTGCAGCTACGCTCTGCCTCCCTCCTCGCTCCAGCCCTTTGTGCTGCCTCCCTGCTCCCTCCCCTTCGCAGCCGTGTCCCACCTCTCCCCTGCCTCTGCTAGCAGCACCGCAAAATTGATCTGGCTCCAGAGCTCTGAAACACCAGCAAGGGATGGGGACGCTAGTCAGTTTGATTTCTGCTGCTGGGCTGACAGGGAAACAAAATGGAGGGATGTGGTGGGAGAGCACAGAAGGTGTAGAAAAAGGGCTAACATCGGCAGTGAGGGGATGGAGAAAAATCAGACAATAGGAG
>NW_010171111.1:0-64361 GCF_000695765.1 Mesitornis unicolor | reverse complement strand
GGAAATGGTGTAAGTGGCTTTGTGGCAAGAGTAAGGGGAATAATTAATGGGAATTTCTTGTGAAATAGGAAGAGGAAAAGTGACCTGTGCAAAACAAAGCAGGGAAAATTAGGAGGTACGGCATTTTCACAGAGTTCGAGTTGTCCTTACGGATCTGTCAGCAAGAGCTATTTCATACTTGGCAACATCAGCAGTATCAAACATGGGAGTTGAAAAATTACAACTCTATCCCTCTCCAACCAGTGACATTTTCTTTAAAATAATATACTTTGGATTCTCTTTATCTGTTTTTGGTGTCTTATACGCTTGAATCCTGTTTTCATGAGGCTAAAAATTAATGTAAAAAAATTACTTGTTTTCTTCAACGAATCACTGGATTTTGAGAACTGAAGCTTTATAGATTCATCACAACTGGTAACAAAATCCTGTAAGTTGGTATTTCACTGAACTGTGACTAACACTGACCATATTAGATTAGATGAGAACTCAGAATCACAGAATCACAGAATCGCTCGGTTGGAAAAGCCCTCTGAGATCGTCACGTCCAACCGTTCCTGTCTACCCACTAAACCATATCCTTAAGTACCTCATCTACCTGCTCTTTAAACACATCCAGGGATGGTGACTCCACCACCTCCCTGGGCAGCCTGTTCCAGCTTCTGACGACCCTCTCAGTAAAGAACTTCCTCCTTATCTCTAACCTGAACCTCCCTTGGCACAGCTTGGTGCCATTTCCCCTTGTCCTATCCTCCATCCCCTGGGAGAAGAGACCAGCACCCACCTCTCTACAAGCTCCCTTGAGGCAGTTGTAGGTGGTGATGAGGTCTCCCCTCAGCCTTCTCTTCTCCAGGCTAAACAAACCCAGTCCCCGCAGCCACTCCTCATAAGGCTTGTTCTCCAGACCCCTCACCATCCTTGTGGTCCCCCCTCCACCACTCCTGTGGTCCAGGAGTATTTTATCATCTACATATTTGATGGCATGCTGAAGTGGGCCTGTTTCATGCTTAATCTGATGGTGTATCTTGGTACAAGGATAACTGACAGTATCTTGATAGCTCCTGTCCCTGAGGAGGAGTGGCAGTGAGCCAAGACAGAGAAGGAGTGCCACAGAAGTAAGCCCATGAGTGAGGTGAAGGGATACAACCACAGGATTATGATGTCCTGGATGGATTGTAATACTGCTTTCCTAATCAATCTTTAAAGTGTGATAAGGGAGTGGTACCTATAGTGTTTTGATGTTAACGTGGTAACACTGCCAAGACATTAATCTGCAATTACATTTTGATTTCATGACACCTCTTAATAACAGAGTGACTGTCCAGCTTTCCGAAGTTAAGTACCCTCTCACTAGAATACTCCATTATCATCAGTATTAGGATCCCCTTATCCTGGAGATATTCCTAGAATATCAAGCTGAACAAGTGAAACAACAAGGAAACCATAAAGTTAAGGATGGTCTTTAAGAGCAATCATCAACCTTTACTTACATTCAGCTGAATGTATTTTTATTGGTAGCTGCACATGTAAGGAGTAATGGTTCTAGCTACTAGTGTTACTGCATACTTGTGAGACCATTAAAAAAATGTTTCATTTGGAAAGCTCTTTCCACTATAGATGCAAAATATTTCATTGGTATAAAATGCTCTAATAAAGGATCCCTTTTTTAGCACTTGGATTAGATCATTTGTTATGATAAATCTCATTTAATGATAAGAAAAGGGGTAGCGGACACAAACTGGAACACAGGAGGTTCCACTTAAATTTGAGAAGAAACTTCTTCTCAGTGAGGGTGACAGAGCACTGGCCCAGGCTGCCCAGAGAGGTTGTGGAGTCTCCTTCTCTGCAGACATTCAAAACCCGCCTGGACGCCTTCCTGTGTAACCTCATCTGGGTGTTCCTGCTCTGGCAGGGGAATTGGACTGGATGAGCTTTTGAGGTCCCTTCCAATCCCTAACGTTCTGGGATTCTGTGATTCTGTGATTTCTGGACAAGATAGAGACTGACTGGAGGCACAAACATAAATAATGACAGGAATGAAAGACCCTTAGAAGCTTCTGTGCAGCCTCTGCTCCACGTGAGGGGAGAATTTTTCTGAGATAGACACCTAGCAGCATGGACATTTAAAAATAAAACACAATGGAAACCCCACCCAAACCATGCACTCCCTTACATACATAATTCTTTAAGAGAGGAGAATGAAGCAAAGATGATGGATGTTAGTCTTGTCGGTTAATGTGCTACTCAATGGACTTGAGATGCTATGGGGATGAAGGCAGCTTAGGAGCTTCTATAGACTATGAAAGAATAATTCTATCCCTGCCAAACATGTAACATCTGCTCACACAGGGGTTTTGAGATCAGAAAGAAATTTTTGGCAAGGTCATAAAATAAAGGTTCACATTAGGGGTGATTAAAAAATCATGACAAAATCACATTAAATAGAAAATCACAATAAAAATTGACTGTTATGATGAAAGTTAGGTAGAAAATAGGCCCATTAATCTTCCTCAGATGAAGAAAGAAACAACCTAGCTGACATCAAACACCTTATTAGAATAAGCCATCTTTAATTAGTTAGTGGAAGCCAGCTTACAATGTGTTTGTAGGTCCATCCCTTATTTACTAATATTTATGGACTTCAGCTTGTGAGCTGATTTTTTTCTGAGATAGTGATGCCTGGTCGCAGTACATGGGGCATGGGGGGAGGGGGAGACCAGCCACTCCCACTCCCTGTGGTGGCCAGTGAGGTTGTTAGGATGCTCCTCTGATGCTCCTTGGAGAGGCTCTGCTGGAAACAGAGCAGATAGATTTTGAATCTGTCAGATTGAGGAAGGGGAAGAGCAAACTGAAACTAAACTTTCCACGTGCCAGAAGTCTTCTGACCTGTGAACTGTCATATATGTGGGGAGTGTTAAAAAGAAAAGTACACACAAAATGAAAACACCTATGTAATATTTTTAAGAAGACCACGTAAGCCTGCTCTCCTCAGTGTTTCTAAGTGACTGTAGGTAGGTGGCCCTTAGTCAGCATGCTCATGCTAGAGATCCCATCTGGAGGTGGCTGATTCTCATTTCCTCTTCCAGATATTGAAGTCCTGCATATGGGCCCAAGATACTAGGTCATGAAAGCCCCCAAACCTCAGTGTCATATGGTCTTCTGGTTCTAGCCCTAGTCCTCTGGGAGTTTAAACATCCTCGTTGTCAGTGCAAAACTCTTACATCCGTTTCAAATTACACAGGAAGATGACCATTTCATTAAATGCTTCAGTGAGATTTATAGAGAGCCCTAAATGCATTTTGTGACTGATAGTGGACACTAATTCCTCTAGGGTTTGTTTTCAGAAAAGCTTACACTGTTATTACTTCTCTGGTCAAAGGTTACGCTTCCTGCTCTCCATCACTGCAACTGGCATGTAAGTGTTTTCAGATATTAGTCAGATCACCTTTTTGCAAGAACCATACTAGAGAGGATCTGCTTGTAACCGTTAGCAAAGTTACGGCTCTATAAAGAAGATGTGTATGAGTCTTCCTAGTAGTCGGGACTCACTATATGCTTTCATAGTTTGAGAAATTGTGAGAGCCTTTTTAATGTACCGCTGCCTGCTCATACAATTATCATCATTAACCATTGGACAGGTAGCCCACATCGCAAATTTTAGAAAATTGTGTAGCAATAGCCACCATTAATAAAACCTACAAAATAAGCAAAAATACGTGTTTGTCCCAGAAGAGTTTCTACAATATGGCACTGCATCCCTTCTGGTAAGGGGATAAGACCGTAAGTCTGCAGGAGCTGGCAAACTCTAGCATGAGAGTTAACACTCTCCATATTTAAACATTCCATGTTTAACAAGATTTTTTTTTAAGTATCCACATGATCATTTGTCATCTCTACTTGCTCTAGTTCTTTTCTTATTAGTTGTTCAACTCTAAGAGTTCAGTGCTACAGAAGGCCAGTGTCTGAAATACCAGAGGGAAGATGCTCTGAAGCTGAGCTACAGTTCTTAGATCTCTGCATCTCCTCAGTTCATGTGTCTGGGGTGGTTTGAAGTAATGCACACTCCAAAGACTGCTTGTGTTAGCTGGATAACGCTCTCACTCTACCTCAGCTTGGACCGTCTTGAAAAAAGCACCATTTTTCTGTACTGCCGTCTCTTTTGGTTCCTTGTCCAAGCTGGTGCAGCATAATTTCTGCTGAGCTGTGAAGAGTATTTGCACCTCCTCTCTACACAAATTCTTACTGAGCTAAATAAGTCTTTTATAGTAAATAATAAGGTATGACAAAATTTACCTTTGTACAGAGGTGGCAGTAGTTCCCCCTTTCAATTAACTTTTTTAAGGTAACTAAAAAAACCTTTCTGGGCCGATCCACTTCACATTCTTCATCGCAGTTTTCATCTTTGTTTCTTCAGATAAACCTTCCAATCTCACATCATTCCCCTGAGGCAAACTTTGAAGGTCAACTAATTTAGCAGAGTGAAGTTTAATTTGCTGAAGGAAGGGATTATTAATTTGTTCTGGTTCCTTTTGTTGATTTTCCAGGTTTCCTATGTACAAGTCACAGATGCATATGCAAAGGGCCAGGGAATATTAGTTTCAAATATCTGAAATGTATATGTTGAAACATAACACTCATTTTGTCATTAGAGATTTTTTACTTTTTCAAATTCTTTGTGTTTCTGCTGATGTCAGTTTGCTGATTCCAGAAACGATTGTGTGCACAACCAGATTACTATCATCAGCTCTGAGGTTCATTCCTAATAAATCAGACAGCAGCTTAAAAAAAAAAAGTGTAATCTATAGAAAATTAACTCCAAAAATCATTATATTTTATGGAAAATATTTTTGGTGATTTTGCTTGGCAAACTTAACTCCTGATGGGACTTCAGCTGACAAGCTGCAGTAAAGCAGTACCTTATGAAGTTTTATCTCATATAATCATTATACTTCCGAATCTGTGATACCTATCAAAGCTATAGACAAAAGAGTATCCCAAAAAGCAAATCCAGCTTTACCTCATGTACGCCTATGGGCTCGTGGTGGCAGAGCTCCTTGCTACAACAAGGGTCTTTGGTGGATTACAATGAGTTCAGGTAAGAAAGTAGAGCTGGTCTATGGAGGTACCAGTGTATTCTGTAAGTTTCATGTTTTGTTCCATCTCCAGCACTGTGAGACATTTTTTCCCCAGACTGTTAGCTCTTCAAAGCAGAGACACAGTCTTTGCAGGTACTCACTTGGAGCCTTACATGGCATGGCCTTCATGCTACCAGTCTTTATTACAAAATAGGCAGTATATGACAAATTAGTTGCTTGATTATCCTTTAGTCTGTCCCCATAGGGAGCAATGTGGATCTCTGCGCAGAATGAGAGGAGGAGCAGTGTGCAGGGCGACAGCACTGACTGTGACCATGAGCCCTGTGTGCTCTCAAGAGCAGCAGCACCAGTAAGTCACTATTCAGTGTGCAGCTGCTGTGGAGGAAGTCAGGTGTCTACTGAAGTTTTCCTAGAGGTGACATTGCTGGTTTAGCACACTTGTTGATGCCTACCCAGTAACACATACCTCCTCTGAGCATAAGCTAGGCATCTCACGTGCACCACTCAGATGCTTTTTTCACTCCCGTTTTCCAGTTTACGTTCTTACACCAGCTTTTCCTGGTTCAGAAGCAACCAGCACAGTCCTCAATTTCAGGGTAGCAGTGACAGAAAACAGGCTGTAGATTAGTCCTTCAGCCACTGCCACTGCTTTTATTATGATAATCCCTGAGAATCCTAGGATATTAACCACAGAAGGGCTGGAGATGCAGTATTGCTGATGCTCTCTCTGCCATGGCTATAGAATTTGACCAATAGCTATGGAAAACTCCGTGATGTTGATGATGTCAACTTCTAAAAGCAAAGCGACTGTATTAAAGGTTCAGTGTTAATGATCTATTAGGATGCCTTATATAAAAATAAGAATTTCAGAAAAAAATGTCATTACAAATGCTTTTGTGACTGAAATTATTGAAAGTACCGTATTAGTTGAAGGGAAGACATGACAAGATTGTTTTGTTTCATCAACATAAGCATGGATGAGAAACCTGCAAATAATAACAGCTAAAAGAAAAGCCAGCAGTCTGTTTTTCGGGAGAGGTAGGACTTCCAAACTTTCAAGTTCAGATGTGAAATTGTGTGCATTTGATACTGAAGTATTCAAAAAAGAAAACCTTGTGTAAGAGAAGAAATGGAATATGACATAGCTGGTCCTGATTCCAGCTCAGAAATTCCATAGAAAGAAGACAACAAATGTTCTGCTGCAAGATGAATATTTGGGGCTTACCGCAAATACCAGATGACATCAGTGTTTTCAGTGCTGTGTTGACAGAAGTGCCAGTTGCTCTGAGTTGTATTTGCACGCCTCATGCCCATCATGGTATATCACTACACAGATGTTTTGCACACAAAAACAAGGAATTTCTTTAAAGTCATCTTTTTGAGCTATGTTTTCAAAATCACAGACTTGCGATGAAACAGAAATTATTTTGAAGTGAAAAGTGAATATGGTTAAGAATTTCTCGACTCGGTACTCTGCCTGACTACTTGAGACATATTTAATTCTGCCTTTAACTTTGACACAGCAAAAGAGGTCAAGAAATTTTCTGGGCTGAGTTTTATAGTTTCTAATTTTAGAAGCGGCGCTGAAACACAGCTAACTGTAGCAAGTTATTCACTGTTTTAAGACCCTTTTTTGACAATCATGTTTCCCAATAAATAGTTTAAGATCACCATACTTTATGAAGATTTAGGTGACTTTAATCTCTGATGGTTTCATAAAGTTGCCCACAGCAGCTTGCAAGCAAGTATTAAGCATTCATTTGTTTGTTAGCTGGTTTTTCCTTGATTTCTCCACTAATCCCTATAAACTCTTGTACTATCCTTACCACATTACCTCAGAACCACCCAAAAGTGCGTCAGACAACATGACTAACATTTCACATGTGGTTTGTTCTCTCTTCAGTCCTCTCCTTGGGGAGAAAATTGCATGCATAGTGGAGCATTTTGCTCTGGCAGAGTTTTATTGTTTAATTGTTGCTTTTTTTAAAGTCAATGGCATGTGTTTATTTGAAAATTGAAGAATTATGTCTTGTACTTTGAGCAGAAGTTGGTGATATTTGTGCTGATGTTTGCTACTACAAAAGCTCATTCTTGGCTGACTCTTGAAGTTTTGGGTTCCGCAAACCCAAACATTGTCCACTTAGACAAGGCCTAGTGTCTGCAACTTCACTAGCTGTCCTCTGGGAGTCAGGATAGCCAACAGAGGATTGGTTTGATGTGCTTATAATAGCACAGCCTTGGGTTACTGCAAATCTTTCCATGCCATCCTTTCTAATAAACATGAAAGTATTGTGGGATCTTCCTTTGGTTCTTAACACTGTGTCTGCTTGGTACGTCAGGCTTCTGTTCCATATTCTGCAACCACCTTGTAAGCTTCTTTTGATGCAATGTATTGATTTTAAAATTGCTCCTGACTTCTTCATCATTGTCCATTTTATTTAATTGATTTTCTTTCTACATAAGGTTCTGGAGGCTCTGCGAAGTAAAAGTGGAAAAAAGGTGAATAACAACCAACAGCTGATTTCTTACTTCTGGTTAAAGATCCAATGGCATTTCTCAAGGGTAAGCTGATCGTGCTAATTTTCTAATCAAATTCTGTTTGGTTAATAATGTTGTTACCCCCTGTATCTGAACTATGACGGGTTCTGTGGCATCAGTATTCTCTTGTATTGTGTCTTTATGGTGTATTATGTGATGCTTCTACGTGTTGTTAAAACATTTTATTGCTGTTCTCTTAGGGATTGTTTATGCCAGGCAGAGCGACTAACATGCACATACCTGTGTGTGCAGCACCCATACACATTCTCACTCATACATAGTCAGTAGTCAGTAATAAAAGCACTTTGCTGCTAAATAAATTGAAAGTAGTATTAATGCAATAAATGTCCAAGCAGGATTGATTCTGTGTATTTTATGGCATCTGCTATTGCTCTCTGTTTTCAAGCTACTAATATGTTCAAGTCTGCATAATATTGTTATTTCCAGATGCAATACTGGAGTTTGTCTGAGAGTGCCAATATTGGCTTGTTTTATTTTAGTATTAAGTTTAGGCAGAGATTAAACACTCAGTATGTGAACAATATCTTGTAGTCTACATTTCTAATGTATACACTAGTTATTTTCAGTCACTTGTATCCCTTTTGTAGCACCTGAAGAAAAGTTCTATCTTCTATTCCTCTAATTTAGTGAAAACTACTGAAGCTCAACATCAAAGACCTACTAAACTAACTCTGTAGTGGAAGAAACACCTTCTCATCCCCGTCTACATTAGAGGAGCATAACATACCGTTATTCTGTATTTACTCTTTCTATCTAGATCATTTACAAACATAAGGCCCAAGAAGGCAGTGACTAGCGTATATAGGTATGGAAAGACTTGTTACCAGTTAATGTAATGAAGCAGCATAATTCATTCTTTGCTGTCTGCATTATGTAGGGGGAAGCAAATGTGCATTAATCATACAGAAAACAGGAAAATGAGATGTATGGAAGGGAAGAGTGATGTGATACATGAACCCATCCTCCAGCCTCACGGAGCTGGCAACAGGTCCATTTTTGAATAATGTATCTTTTGACAGACATGTCATTTGACAGACAGGGCTGACCAGAAGGGATGTAAGGAAGCAGCTACTTATTAGCAAGAAAAAGGAGGGAACAAAGCATTATCACATCTAATACAAAGTAATACTGACCCAGTTAGCATTCACTAATGCGGAGGTGCTGGCTAACTGACAGGTTTCAGAGAGCATCCATCCATGGGGAGTCATCCCTGAGCACTGACATTTCTGGTGGGGAGTGCATCTCGCAGCACTGCTACCAAGGCTTAATGCTGCTCAACATAGTCTGGTTCCAGTTTCCTGACAGTCCTGCGCTGCGCGATTCCTGCACAAAGAGACGCAGATGGGGAAAGATGGAAGGCATCACCTGTCCCTTGAGAGAAGTGCAGGTCCCAGGCTTGTAGCCTGCTTGCCATCTCGGGAGAAGCTGTCTGCAGTTTGTGCTGGGGCAGAAGTTCAGTGTGCAAGATGCTGCCTATGCCAAGAGCAAGGGTGCAGGCTCAACAGCCTGCTGGGGCAGGAGCAGCCAAGGGGCAAAACTCATGCTGAGAGTAGAGAAGCGCAGAGAGCTCTCAGCTCCTCCACTCCGTGCATGGTGTGCACCCATGCTGTGCGTGCCCACATGGCTCACAGAGGGAGACAAATTCATTTGAAATCCGCTGTGCCAAGCAGAGCAGCACTTGTGTGTTTCTCCCTAAAACTCTTGCTCCTGGGCTACAGGACCAGCTTGGCACTCGCTGTGCCAAGGCAAGCAAGACAAAAACTCAGAGTCTGCTCAGCTGGTCCCCACCAGATCTGTGTCTTTGCATTCTTCTTCTGTCACCCTTTCCCCAAGGCACAGCATCACAGCAAGGCCAGAGAGGCAGTGTCTGGGGCGCTGCTTCCCTGTTGCACTCCAGGCTCCTTTGAGAAGGGGTTGCACATCCCAGAGAACATTAGTGCGGCTTTGACAGGCCTGAACTCTCAATTCCTGAAATGTTTTGCAGCACTGAGGTCACTTCACCACAGACTGCTTTGCATAGGAGAAATAGGAGCTCACTGGGAGCTCAGCACGTGGACACTTCTGTGGGCAGTGGTGCAGGTTGGTAGAGGTGGGACATGGGAGTGAAAGTCACGAGCTTTACAATCACATCACTGCTTTGTGGGCTCTGTTATTCTACACTGGCCCAGACAGATGTTGCTGAGGAGGCCCAGCATATGCTTCTGCTTCATTAAATTTTAATTCACAAAAATGCTGCATACGACATTCATATATACTTTTATACACACATATACATTTATACATATTTTGAATTGAATAAGGTCATAAAAATCATAAAGATTAAACACAAAAGAGAATCCAGACAAGGCAACTCCAGCTGATGTTCACCAGCCTAGCATGCTCAGTGCTACTTTTTTAGCTGCTTCCAATTCTTCCACTAGTTGTCGCTTAAGGAAACTTAAAATAATTTTTCTTTATTATGAGTCTCATAAAAAATGATCACTGTTTATTTCATTGCTGGTTTATTTCCTTCTCTGCTCTCAGCTCTATTTTTTTATACCTGTCTTGATTTTAGATTTTGTTTGTGGGAATTTATTTTGCTTTTCTATTTCCCCAAATTCCAAGGTGCTTTATACTTAAAAGAAATCAGATAGATCCTTCCAAGGTAAAGGATATTTATCTTGCCTAGGTAGTCTCATACTCAGGCAAATAACTTGTAATAAAAATAAATCCATATGGACAAAAATTATGCTTATGAAATTGTGGGCAGAAGCATTGGGTAACTCTAAGTCCTTGTGCTCTCTGTAGGTAACAGATTTTTACATTTACTTTGTTATTAATTATTTTGGGTCTGCTAACTGAGAGCTGTGGCCCAGTTTAATGACACAGAGGAGTAGGCTCTGTTACTTCCTTTATTTTTGTCATCATGCTCTCCTTTCTCTTTCGACATTCTCCCCATATGTTCCCTCATACCACGACAAAATCTGTGGGTCTGTAGTGTTTTGCTATGGATAAGTTATTTTTCAAGAGCCTCTGGATGATATTTCCAGTCACATTTTTTGCCACGTCATTTTTTGTCTCCGGCTGCCAGAAGAAATTTGAAATGCATCACAGTCACTACTCAAACTGATAACACGTGAGAGGTCCAGAAGAAATTGTTTATAAAATTTCTGACACAGTATGCTGCTCTGTGTCATGTTCCATAGTTTTATGTTGTAATCTGACATTATGAGATTACATAATGCATTCGATCTTTAAACAAGTATTCCTTTGAAATGTTTGACAGAGTTATGGCACTTCAGGTATTATTTCTTATTATGGACAGATAGGTCAAATCTGCAAACAATTTAATGGCCATACATCGCTACCCTTGTCAAATCAATCCTCCTAGCAAATGTGCTCTTGGTGGTAGGAACATTTAGAAGCCTAATCCTTCAAGGTGCTAAACATACTGGTCCTCTTAACTCCAAGTGGAGCTGAAGGCTCTCAGCACCTCGCTGGAGAAGGGCTCCAATTTACTTTTATAGTAATCCTGAATGTGTGGACTTCCTGCACATATATTGGGATTCAAACTGCTCTTCAGATTTACTTCACTGAAACCTGAGAAGAAGCTATGCAACCGTGGTCTAAAATGGCTCCATATGCTTCTTGGCCCCAGTATGTGCTGAGGATTTCTTTTTTTTCCTTCTCTCAGCTGAGAATGCCACTCTCAGTTCTGCTGAGCTTCAGAGAAATGTGGCGTTCTCATTAACACTTTAACCCTGATCCCAAATAAATTACCTCACAGCACCATTTAGCTTAGCAGCAGCAGGCAAATTGAAAGGATTTGAGATGTCAAAAGGGGACAGACTTGACCCCTGAATCCTAGGAAAGAAGTGTTTCCTTGTTTAAAGATTTGGAGGAGAGAACAGTGGCTGAAGTGCACACAGCCTTGTGGAGCAAACATTGATATGATTAATTCCT
The DNA here is from genome assembly GCF_000695765.1 of Mesitornis unicolor. NCBI lineage: Eukaryota > Metazoa > Chordata > Aves > Mesitornithiformes > Mesitornithidae > Mesitornis > Mesitornis unicolor. Next base: position 52,767 of record NW_010171111.1, on the reverse strand, counting down.
CAAACAGGTTGTCTGAAGAAGGCTTGACAGATTTGCTAGCTTCCTTCATTGGAGCACTGCTCTTGTGCATGTGTACCCTAGCTGAAGTGCTATCCGTACAGGGAGACCATTGGTCTCTCATTTTACCTGGCTTGCTGCGTGACTCGAGGGGACTTCCTGCTGGCTCATCCTAACAGACAAAAGTCTTAATGAAGGAAGCAAAGATTCCACTTCTACTTTTTTGAAGGTATCATGGAAAGAGCAGCATTCATTTCAGGGAACTGTAACAACTGCCATATTCCTGCTTCTCCCCAAAGCTGCCGCTTTCATACCTCCTCCCTGAAGACGTATCACAATATCTGTCTTCTGATGTGCTTTGGAAGTCATAATGCACTTTCACCCCATCTCTGCATAGCGTCCTGGCCAGGAAAGCACACCAGGGGGACAGCCAACACAAATGACAGCAGATTTCATCAGACCCAGCACACGAATCCTAGCCCCATCTCCCCACTCCTTAACCAACACCCTCTGGACACATTTCTCTGTGAAACATTTCAGATATGTGATGCAGAGCTGAGAGAGAAGGAGACAGGGTCATGACCAAGAAGTCTGAGAGGGAATGTGTGTGCCTGGGAGGCAATGGTTGGTGCAGTATGTTCCCTCAAGCCTCATGCAGGTGCACTGAATAAATCATCAGCCCCAGATTGCTTTAAAGTATGCACGTATTTTTTTGTAGCCAGGGGAGCATGTAGTAAGGCTGTCTGAGAATGGAAAGAGGGTCGGCACCAGCTCTGCATCATGATGAAAATTAACAGTCTAAATCAGGTGATTGTAGGGAGTCTCAGATGGTCTTGGACCAGCAGCTGAAAGAAGATGATGATCAAAATGCAGGTCTGGAATTGGACCTTGTTCTTAAGCCTGAGTTAATAGGAATAAGACCTTTGAATACACTGGCTGCAAATGATGATTTGTTTCTGACTCTGCAGAGCTCCACTCTGACTCTGTGAAGAGCCCTGGAGTCATGACATATAAAAAAAGGGGGAAAAAAGTCTTTTAAATTGGCACAGAAAAAATTTAATTCCTTGTCCTGACGCTGACAGTTTAAATGTGTATTTTTTTTTCCAGAAGCCACGAAAATAAATGCTGTAAATAAGTAGTTTTAAATATTTCTTCACTGTAACATTGTGTCCCCACTTGCTAGGAAGGCATTTGTGTTGATGGCAGAGCCAAATCAATATGCATATTGATACACATACTGATATGATTGCATATCGATATAAATATTCAAATACTCCAATATAAAAGTTCATTTTATAATAACAGTTTACTGTTATAACAAAATGTGAAGTAGCATTTTAGCATTTGGCTGTAATATCACACTGGTGTTGAGTAGTGATGTCAAAGCTGATTTCACCATTTAATGAGAATGACTCAGCACTAAGTGAATAATGGGAAAATACCTTTGGTTGCACATTACATCTGTGTAATTCCTCCCTATTTACCTTTCTTCTGGAGTATTGGTCATGGTGTTTTCTTTTTTACTATTCCCGTTTATCACAGCAGTATGAACTCCTCATGTATTGACTGAGTCTGTGTACAAACGTGCGTGTACACACATACTACCTTCAAGTTGATTTTAATAACTTGAGCTCATGAGTAAGTATCTCAGGAGTGCTCGGCAAGTCTCAGTAAAGGCCCACTGTAAAAACAGAGGAAGTTTCTTATTAAATGTTTCCTAATTTGTTAAATAATTCTGGGTTCTTTTAGGAAGTTCATAGGAAGGGACATTTCAGAACTAAATGTAGCAAAATTCAAGCATTTTGGTTTCAGAAATATGTAGAGATGATATCATATATATATATATATATATGATACAGAAAGATGTATCATCTTATTTCTGCTTTTCTCCTTTAGGTGTCGGCATGGTTAAAATCGCCTCACATTTGTCATTAAGAGACTGTGGTTTGAATCGTTTCTTGTTCTCTAAAATCTTAATCAGAACGGCTGAGATTTGCTGTGGCTCAGAATTATTTTCTTAATCAAATAAAAATGTTTAACCATTTCTGATAACAAGCTGAGAGAAAAATGGGCTGCTTTGTTCCTGTTAAAACAAAAATCAAACAGATGTTGAAAAACTTTTCTGTGCAGTGTCACACTGTCAGGATACTCGTTCTGCTGTTCTGCTACTCTGTCAGTTCCTATTTTCATTTAAAAATCTACCATAATCAGCAAAGCCTCCAACAAAAGCAGAGCAAAGAAAACCTACACAGTAAACCAGTAAAGAAATCCAGTTGGTATGAGCTTAGAGATTCAGTAACGTGATCTCAGCAGACGCCACTCCACTGTTACTCACGGCGCCTGTGACTTGGCAAAAACCTCATCTCCAGGATGCAAGCGAAGGTCTCCTGCACGGTGGCCCTGGGCCCAACCCCTGTGCTGCAGCTGTATTTTATACGAGCTATAAATTATTTAGGGAAGTATATCTTTTGATAAAGAAATTTATTTGTTACAACAATTTGGGGACTTTTAATTTTTATTCTGAAAATTGAGGAACATGATATCATGCTGTTTATGGTTTAATCCTGTATAAATAGTACTCAAAAATGTGGATATGTACCATCTTCAACGAGTAGAGCACTACAGTGCATGCTTGATTTTAAGAGCATAAGTAACTTCCATGGAAGTTACAGGGAATTTTAAAAATTGTACTTTGAATGTTTTTCCAAATATGAATAGATATCCAATGAGTATCTCAGACAAGTTTACTTGCATTCCCTTAAATATAAACAAAGCAATAAAACAATATAAACAAAGTAAATATAACTTTAAAGTTATATACGCAGGTAGCATTTCTGCAATTGCAACGATCCATAACAGCAAGATGTATCCTATGGGCTTGAGGAAACGTCTGGCAGTTGAGATTCTCTGCACGTGACACGATCAGACAGATTATCTCTTGTTTTTGGCCATACAAATCACTGAGTCCTAAGCCTATGATAACTGTAAGTGAGAAACAATTTAGTAAGTAAATGCTTTTCCACTCACAAATAACCAGAAATACCACTTCACAGATGTATTCAATAGAACTGAACCATGTGCTTAAACCTTATCTTTCTTTTTTCATTGTACGATCTACTGTTTTAAATATTTAAATGACTGCTAACAGTTTCATATAGCTTATCTTGATCACACAGAAATACGGTATGATTAAGTTCCTCAGTGTACTTGTCTGTATCAGCTCTCACATATCCACTTACAAGGGCTAGTCTGAACTCCTGAAAACACGATCTCAATGAGGGGTTTCTTTTGTTGGCTAAGTAGCCGTGTTTCTTCCTGTGGAGATGTGGAAGTGCATGTGTACCCTAGGGAGAATTTCTTAAGAGATGCATGACCAAGACTTCTAAATTTCCAGATAGCTGAAGCAAAAAAGGACCAACAGAGAGTCACAGCCTCAGAGCTGCTGGCAGATGACAACCACTGGGGTCTATTTAGTCCAGCCTCCTGCTCAGATCAGGACTAGTGTCATCTCCAGATCAGCCCAGCCATGGCTTTGTATAGTCAAGTCTCAAGTTCTCCCAGGATGATTATTTGACAGCCTCCCTGGATAACCTGCTCTGGTGCCACACCACCTCCAGGAGCAAGGCAACAGTACTGGTACTCAGCAATGTGCTCAGCTACAGCTGAAGGCCCACGGAGGTCACCGTCAGGTGGCTTAATGGAGGTTTGTAATTTGTTTATATTCGAATTGTCCACTCACTCCTAAAGAGAAGCAGCAAATCTGAAGCCAAGCACCAGGCTGGCTTGTTGTTTTTGTTGCCTTAGTTTTGTCTTTTTTGAGACTTTCACTTACTAGTGGAGGTCTTCCAAGAGCAGAAAAGTTTGCCACAGAAGCAAACCTAGATAGTGCACTTGGAGTGGCGTGAGACTGATGAGTCTTGCATGTATCAGAGGGTGACGCTGAAGGACCTTTATACCTCGATCCAGCATCACCTGCGAAGAGATGATGTGAGCCGTGTAGAGCAGATCTTAGTCTGGAATTAATTCTATTTAGCTAGAAGTCTGTTGTGATCCTGGAGAGCTTAGAAATGTTAGCATTACATTCAAATGGGATGATGGAAGCAGGTTGGTGCTTGCAAGTTTGTTCCAGCCTGCAAGCTTGCTACAGCTTGTGAATTTATTTTTAGCTCTGAAACTTGCTCCAGTTTTGCATGGTTACTGAAATTCTGAGAGAAGCCAAATTTCTTACGTGCACCAAGAACAGCACAACAGTGTTTACTTAAAAATCAACAGGCCCCCCCCCCCCAAAACATGCCCCCCAACACTAAGGGCTTGAACCAGGTTTTCCCACCTATCAAACACATGCTGGGCCATTGCTATTTGACAGCAATTACACCCCACCTCTTTCCTCCCAGCAGCTCCAGCTTAGCTACAAGCATTTAATCAATGAGTTCTTCCCAGCCCCAGAAATCAGGAGACACCAGGAAGACCAGGAGCCAAAGCTGCTTGGTGCTACAGTTTACCCTGTGCCCTGCTTTGCTTTGTCTCCACTGCCCATGTTGTCAATAAAACAAAAAACCCATCTGTTTTAAAAGTTACAGTAGCATTGGTTTGACTAACAGCCTGCTCCTTGAAAAGTATTTCTATTTGAGCTTATTGAACATTCATTATGTATCAGACACTCAGCCTTGTAAAATTGATCCGGGAAGGGCTCGCCTCATCTGTTGGGCTCCTGCCTTGCTGTTTGTGTGTTGAGGAGTGCACTGCTTTTGCTTCCACACTCAAGCAGGTAGTGCAGCAAAAGCTCTCTGGAGCAGCCTACCAGCGCAGGCACAATAATAGCGCTTTTCCTGGCCATTAGTTCAGACTTCATGCAATCAGTCAAATGAACCTGTCCTTTGCGGCTCTCGTGGAGATTGCTGTCCTCTCAGCTCCAATGAAAGGGACCCCGACTCGGTAGCCTGTGTCTTCCTTTAATTAGAGTCTGTGATAACCCACAGACAGGCTCATTTTGCCAATGGCCATATATCACACGGCCACTGCTGCCTGGCACCAACAGATTGCTGTCTATAAACAGAGCACCTTTGATATGAAGACAGCGAGCACAGGAACACCCCGTGGGACAACAAATATAGCTCTTGTAGCCCTCCCCTCCAAGGCTGTCCCACGCAGTCTCACTGCGTTTTCATATGATTCCCAAGCTTTAATTCTGATCCCATGTCAGAGCTGAAAGTGGCACATCGGCCTTGAAAGAGCCCTTTGAAAATGCCTGTGTAGGCAGTCTCATCTCAGTGCCGAGCTTAACTGCTCCAGAGCAATCTGCATTTTAAGGAGAAACAGCTTTGGCAGTCCATCAACTTTCCTCTGTTTGTTGCCGCTGCATATTTTATGTCACCACCATATTACAAAATGAATACTCCATATTACAAAAATTATTATTGGAAATATTTTCTCTGCATTTTATGGAATTTATTTGTGCTCTGTTTTCACATGATTGTCTTACTTTTGTCTTTAGGGAATTAATAGTATTATTACTGAAGGCAAACAAGCCTGGATTTAATCTGATTTAATGTTTAATTATTACTTATGATGTTTTTTAGGTTACATTCCAGCTTTGTAGAATGCCATTTTACAAGCTAGACCAGAGAGATGCACAGTAAGCTGGGACACTGGGATTACTCTGAGACCTCATCAAAGAGGTTTTTCAGCAGTAGCATCAGCCATTGCGTGGTAGATGTTTAAATTGCTGTTGCTCTAATCAAGGGAGCAGGCACAACAATTGGACAGGAAGCTGAAAAAATAATAAAAATTTTAAAGCTGAGCTGAGAGCACCCACCTGGATAACTTCATATTGAGCACAGCTCAGGCCTCCCAGCCTTCCTCTTTGGCAGCAGCTGTTGTCTGGAAGGTTACACTGAGTGACTGCTATGAAAAGGAATAAAAAGGGAGCTGAAAGAAGATTACTGCACATGTGTCTAATTTCATCTATGTAAAGGCAATAGAGTATTTCTGTGGTTGCTTTTGAAAGCTAAGAGGGTTGGGTTTCCCCTTGAGCATACCTGGCTGCCTTGCCTGCAGAAATCCTGAACAATACAGATGAAATTTCGGCCCCTGTGAAGTTCACGGATAAACTGCAGTGGCGTCAGTGAGAGAATTTTCCGCTGACTTTACTTTCTGCCTGCCCTGGGAGCAAGAGCTGGGATCTGGCTATGTCAAAACCTCCCGTGGCAGGGGGCACCTATGCGAGCTGAGCAGCTACAGCCCTGACACCTTCCTCACTCATCAGCCATGAATTTGGGAAAGGGCTGTGCCTTTTCCTGTGAGGAGGCCTGCCTCAGCACGGTGGAGCTGGCGTGGCACACGGCAGTGCTGCGGTCTGCTTTGAACGCTGAGCATGACCTGAAGATGTTGGGTGCAAACCTCTAAGCAACCCTTTCCTAGGAGGACAGTGATAGTGCACAAAGGAAATAGGGCTGTCTTCATGGTGTAGGGTTCTGCAGGAGGGAGTGCACACATGATAAGCTTCTGAGATCATTTGCAGGCTTCCTTATTAATGTATGCAGTGAAACCCTGATGCTCAGCACTGTGTAAGCATCAAAATCAATAGCAGAGCAGCACCATCCTGTTAAAGACAGGCTTGCAAGCCCTGGGGTAGTGCTGTCCTCAGCAGGGTGAAGTTGTCTGTGTTATTCCAGAGCAGGGAGGGAGCTGAAGCTGCGTCCTGCAGTCTGGCAGAGTTGGAATTACTCAGTTTCTGCTCTCTTTACTCAGAAGAAAAAGAATACTTTTTATATGTCTCTTTTTCTCTTTTTTTTTAACTTGAAGAGTGATGGTAATAGTGGAGCTAAAGGGCGACTGAACACTGAATGCAAGTTGTTTAATTTAAGATAGATCTTATAACCTACCAGCAAGTTCCAGACATATTGTTCCTAAAAACTTCTTACTAAACATTGCTTACTGTTGTTCACATTTGAAATTTAGTTTACGTAAAGATTTAAGGGTTGTGCTAAATAATTACATGTCAGGATAATCTGTTCTTCTTATATATGGTTACAATAATTTTAAAAAATCTATCCATGGAGTAGTTCAGGAACAACTATTCTTCAGCAGCTATTTTGGGTCAACTCAATGCATAGTCTATTAGAGGTATTACTTCTGCTGCAGAGTAATGAATCATATTTGCAGTCAGGAAGTCACTTGTGTAATTATCACTAAATATAACGAATATGGGGCTATTTAAAGGATTTCTGGATTGTCTGATGTTCTGGAAGACGCTGTTTCTCTGGAGAGGAGGGTTAGAAGCTCCTTATCCAGTGGTTAATAGGAAAGAAAAGGAGCTATCAGGATTTGTGCAATGAGATATTTTCATGCTTTTGCAATTCCTATATAAAGTGGAAAAGGGGGCTTCTTAATTTGGAAAATTCATTTGTAAGCTGGGTATAAAAGTATAGCAGAATTCATCTGCATAATAAAACCTATCTTACTGGTTTTAAAACCATGCCCTTTGATTATTCAATTTGAGTCCTGTGTTAACACAGGACTAAACCCCATATTGCAAATCAAAGCAGAGACTCTGAAAATACTCTGATTCTTGCAAATTCCCTGGTGCTTCATTTGACAAAAAGATGGATTAGAACAAACTCTGGAGTGTTATTGTTACCACCTACATGAAAGATTGTTTCTTTTATTTGTATTAATTACTGATTAGTGCTTTCTGTATCTTCAGCTCTTTCAGATGTTTTGAACGAGATGTATTGCTCTCTGTAGTTTCTTATCTAAAGGGAACCCTGACAGAAAACTTGTATCTCAGCCACCGTGCACAAGGAAGTCATTGATGTGCTCAGCCGCTGTACTTCAGGGAAACCCTGGGTGAGAAGCTTGGAGAGGTAAAAGTGAGTTCACAGATAACACTGCAGACAGCTGATTTTCCACCTGACAATAACATCATGAGTAAATACACAATTTTATTTTAAATTGAAGTGCAGAAGTTAAAAAAGGAGCTGAGTGCGTGGGGCTCCTTGGGCATGTGGTTGCTGGGGAGCAGTGCAGAGCTTGCAGTGGTCCTGGCTGCAGGAGCGAGGAGCAGGGCAGCCCCTCGCTGGATGGATGGCGGACCAGGACAGGGCTGCCCAAATAGCTCCTCCGAGCAAGCTGGCATTGCTGGCATCACCTGCCTGTGGTAATGCTCGGGGCTTCTATTTATTTGGAAAGTAACTGGGACGGAGAGGGTGTGGGAGATGTCCTAGCCAAAGGCTCCATAGATAGTGTGGCCTCTTACTGCCTGGCTGAACATTATGGGTCAGACAACAACCCTTGGGCTTGCAGCTGCTAATACGGCCCTCAGTCATTACAGCCCGGTTGTTGCAATGATCTCAGCTGGGAGGGCCTTCTCGTACAAAGCCTCTTGGTCTCAGGATGGTTCAGGATGAGCAAAAGCCTTTTTTTCTGCCTGGGAAAAGGCACTAGAAGAAAAAGCAGTTATACGGGTAGGTGGAGGAGTGACACCCTAAAGTGTTACTGAGCCCTCATTTAGCCTGTGGAGATCTCGAAATGGAAAAATCCAAGGCAGATTCCCAAGAGTTAGGCCAGGACTTCGGCATCGTATCTGAGAACAATAAAAAGAGGCTTCCTGAGGCTTAGGGGTCTGGCTTTCATGCCTTTTGTGCATAAAAATGAACACAGCATCTTGGATGTAAGGAGGTGAGGCAGTTGTCTGAAGTATCAATTAACATGAGACCAATATTTTGTCAGGTGACTGCATGAAATTCAGTGGTCTTTCGTAGCCTGGGTTTTGTTAAAAGGGTGGTTTTAAAATAGCCCGTTGTACATCAGCAGCTGATCTGTCATTTTCCATAATTCATGAGCGCTGGGGCAAGATTAGACAATAGAGTCTTGGGTGAGAATTCATTAATTTCCTCCATGTTTTTAGAAATGTCAGAGATGTAAAGCTGAGAATAATAAAAGTCAAACTCCTTAAATATATCTACTGTTCTAGGGAGAATATTACTCTGAGCATCTCTGATAGTATACAGTGTCTTCGTGTGCATGTGTCTTTAATTGGTATGCAAGGAGTTTATCTGCTTTACTGCCTGCACTTATCAGAAAAGATATAAAATGGGATGGTGATAATGGCTGCCTTCAAAGAAAAAGATATGTTCTTTCAAGGGTGTAAGTGCAATAAATCTTTCTAGTTTAAGGGCTCACTGCAAGCAGAAAGATTCTCTTCTGCTGACAACTGAATGTGGGGAACTTTCCCAGGAGAAAACAAATCATGTTTCTCTATCCAAAATATAGTAAAAAGTCACTGAAATGTGGTACTCTGGAATGTATAGTACAGTATTTCCTGACTTCTTTACCAATTAAGACACACATAACATTTCTCAAATGGTTAATATGAGGCATCTGGCACTGAATACACTCAGAATACACTTGTGAATTACCTCAACAGTAATCTGCAGTTCAAATTAAAAAAAAAAAAAGGACTAAAAATAAGCAGTCATCTTTAGGTCTTTTTAAAACTATACCTCAGAATTAATTTGCCTGGAACAAAAGAGACAATGCTAAGTTCATTGCTATTCCAGAACCATTCTGCACATCTACGGAAAACAGGCACCTACCAGGTCTTGAAGGGACCTATTGTGAATTGAAAAGAAATCAGTATATTTACTTTAGAAAAATCCACATTATTCATGAGAATCAAATGTTGTGCCTGACTGTTGTGGAGAAGCAAAACAGACAAGCGTGTTTTAAATTGATCTGTCAGTATGGTGCTTTCCAGTGCTCACTTTGTTCATGCAGCCAGCAACTGATGTTAGCATGAATTTAAATAATTCCTCTTGCTTTGAATAATGACCACAAAAGTTGAGTAATGGTATCTAGGAAATGCCCTAACTTTTGAGGAGCTGCCTCTTATCTAGGACTGTTTGTTTGCTCCCCGTCTCCCCCAGCCCCTAATTGAAGGGAGGTGCTGCACACAGCGTATGACTAAACATAATACAATTTGATTTGTGTTGCAGTGTTCTCCAAAGAACAAATCTGTAAAATTACAACATGTGAAAGCTTAACACAATGATATAAAATGGCAGTGGCACGGTTCATATCTTAAACTGACAGACTGATGGTGATTATTGCAAGGACAATGCCCTGCATATGTCAAACGATTTGCAAATAATTTATGTCACCTTATCCTCCATTATTGTTTTTGCAGAGGACATAAACTGTGTCACTAATATTAAACTGTCGGGGAAAAAAAAGCCTACCTCAGCTTTTTCCTAGCTGAGAATGCGAAGACATCTGCGCGGAGACAAACATGCATATGGCCATCATTTGTCCAACATCTTACACATTGTGAAGGTTTTTTACTTGAAATGCCAACCTATGTGGCAGATGATGTATGTGTTTCTTCAGTCCTGTGATTACCAGCACAGAGCTGCTCTGCAGTGCTCTTCACCTCATCAGTTCCACAAGCTGCACTCCAAGGTGTGTGAAACATTTGCAGGGAGATGGCATCTGACATGCAGCAAGGCAAAAGCATTCTGGTGTGAATATTTGACTCCAGATTTTGTTCAAATCAGGGTCAAATTCTGACCTGGAGAAATTAGTGTGGGTAGAGATTTAGCACTACAAAATAGCAATTTGAAAACTGGAATGAATATATTTTAAAGATGGGGAAGCAGAGGAAAGCGATGCTGTCTCCTGGGTGACTCCCAAGGGGCTGTAAATGAGAAGGGAAGGGGGAAGGCTTTATAAATGACCTGGGCTTTATTATTTTGGAAATAAGCAGAGGACAAGGCAATCCTAGTCATTTCTATTTGTTAAGTTGCGTCACCTCAACTGCTGGGTTCTTTGTTTAGGTTTTGATGGTTCATTTATTACTACCAAGAAATGCCTTTGAAGGGTGATTTTCAGAGGCCGTTGTGGTTAGAAAAGCAGCAAAGAATGCAGTGCAGTGGTTGGAGCATGGAGTTGGGAAACCAGCCTCCAGCCTCCTGCTCTGGATTTTGCCCTGCTCACATTTGGGACAAATTACTTGCAACTGTTGTGGCTTGACTTAACTCTTCTGTCAGGCAGGTTTTTCTCTGACTCATCCACTTGGCAAAGTTTGCCAAGTATTTCATAATCTTTGGCTAGAAGTCTCTCGTTTGATTGCAGATCAGTGACGTCTCAAATGGGATGCATCAAACAACTTCTGCTGGCTTCAGTGCAAGAGATGGCTCCAGTTCACTGGTGAGGAGGACAATATGCTGAGAAACTCACTGAGCTGATTTAAGGATTGAAAGGTAACTCCAGACTCTTCTTGCAAACAGTTTTTGGAAGCCTTATTTAAACATTTTGCGCTTTTAACCCCCTCAGGAGTGAGGAATCTGCTCTTTGTCCTTCCAAGCTTTCCTCAGCCTGCTTCTCAGTACATCACAGTTTATGTCCACATTGATAATTTTTAGTATTATAATACCAAAATGCCAAAGAAATTTGAGAGAACTGCATTATCCAAATGAGTTTCAATCTTACGTTCCATTTTTCCGATATTGAATTTTTTCAAACTTTAAAAAAAAATCAACACCTATTACCGTGTTGTTGGAATTGTTTCTGATTAGTGAGTTAGAAAAGCAGATTTTAGGCACCGTAGTTTATGACACAAGGTGTTCCTGTGGCAGTAGCATTTGGAATCAGTGTAGATACACGGAGCAGAAGGCAGGCTTGCAGGATGCTTTTCTCTGCCTAAACAAATCCTAGGAAGCATGCTGTTTTCTCTGTTTGTGCAAAGGTCATTTTACTGGCACAGGGAATCTTTCAAAGTAGAGGGAGGGATGCAGTCCATAGGCGTGAAAAGCTTTCCTAAGGGTGAGCCCTTTCATTTTCCCAGTGCAGGAAGACCTCGAAGCGGCAGCAAATGCAGGGGGATCATGAAAGGCTGTTGGGGAGAAGGGGCAGCAGGACAGGCCCCAGGAAGATGCACTGAACCAAATGAAAGCACCTCCATAGAAGCAGGTCTGCAGGAGCTGTCCTGTGTGTCTCAAAAGCATTTCCATCAGATGATGGGCAGCGTTTTCCACAGCAGTGTTTTTAGGCTTTGCTACAAGTGTGCTTTGCCATAACAGTGAGGCCTTTGCACTCATGCTTGCGTATAATACACAAGCCACAGGCAGGGCTGTGATCTTTACAGGCGCATGCAGAAACCTACCTGCCTTTTACAAAGCGCTAAAACTTACAACAAAATATGCTGGAGAGAAGTTTATTTAAGGCAGATAAAAACATACCCTGCCCATATTGCCCCCAAACTACTGATCTTCATCAACTAGTTCCTTAAACATGCCACAACAGAGACTTAAAGCTGCAAATGAAGGAGATCATGGAGATAGTAACTTCAGCAATATACTTCTTGGCTAGGAGGCATCATAGATCAAGGTGCTCTGCACTTCTGAGGGAAGGAGCCGACAAAAACTGCAAAGGAATTATAGAGAAGAATTTACAAGAATTAAGCTAGAAATGTAAGTGGACTTAAAGGGAAGTTTTTATTGTCTTGGCAAGAAAAGCAAGTGGGCAGCTCTTCATCTAACAGTCCAAGTGACAGCATCTGAGAGATGAAGGATAACTTTCACAAGATAATCTCAGGAAATAATTCTGTGCAGCAGTGACAAAAATGTTGAACTCAGCAGTGAGAGAATTGTGTGACCAGTAACAAATAGCTTCAGAGTCACAAAAACCTGACCAAAATTGTACTTCATAGCTGAAAGCAGAGAGAGAAATGTCACTAGCCATGAGAGGATGACAGAGACAACCTGATATGTATGACTAGGGAGGTGGACTCGCTGCTGGCAAATCTTTGGCAGGAAGAAGCAGTAGAAAGGGCTGAGGAGTGTTCTCATGCTGAGAGGACAAACATGAAAGAGGAAGATGCTCTGGGAACTGGGTGATGCCATAGTTTGGCCAGACCAGCTGGGTGGTGGCTGGTCTTCTTTCCAGCTCTACAGAATCTGTCATGGCAAAGCTGCGCTGGTTCCTCCCCACAGCACCTGCATCAAGGTTCATTCAGATACCCTCTGAAGGCTGCCTGCTTAGCCTGAGGAGACTGCCTTCTGTTTGCAACAAGGCCTTTGCTGCTGCTTGTGTTTTCTGTGAACGATCATCCTTTTCATTCGTGTTTCAAGTCTTTGTCACTGAACTGAGGTCACAACCCCTGGAAGACTGGTGATCTGAGCAATGCTTGTAGGGAAGGTGACCATCATGCCCTACATCCACAAGATCTTTAATTTTCTTCTTAAATGCAGAATAAACATTTAGGTAGGAAAAAAATCTAGATGAGAGAGCATTTATGTGACATAAAGCTTACAAAAATGTCTCTATTGACAAACTGGGTTACTGTCAACATTAAGCCAAATAGGAGAGGCATGGGTTCATGCTGACCTCTCATGTCAGCTCGCTATTTCAAGCCAGCTTCTGGGCACCCTGGTCTGGTAGACAGGAGTTACTGTGGCTGCCACAGGTGCCAGTAGGGGCAGTCTGTCGTGTCAGCAGTGGGAAGTTCTTCATCTCAACTAGTGCCAAATTTGAAGTCTGCAGCAATAGATGGGAATGGCTGATGCTCTCTGAGGGAAAAGCTTCTGCCTTCTTTCCAGCAAATAAGTTGGAGTCAAAAAGGGTCTCTCAGACTCTATTTTTCTTTTTTTTTAAGCCTCAACAAGCAAACAAAATTGCACTCCAAGTTTCTGCTTGCTTTCAGTGATGGCGCTTCTCTCCCAGCCTGAGTTCTTCAAGGCTATCAGTCAGTTTTTCACCTCATTTACGAATCCAGAAAACAGCGTTTCTGTGGGCATTGCCACGCAGACAGCGCCTCAGCTCCCTGCCGTCGTCTTGCAGAGAGCAGACATGCTACCTCATGGAGGCTTGGTGGCTTAGGGTTGTAAGGGCACACACAGATCTCATTCCAATGTAACCACTTCTGTGTAGGCCGACCCTCTTTGTATTTACTTGTGAAATAGTTCTGATCAGGAGGCTGGAATTTATGGGCTCTTTTAAACCCGTGGGTGACTAATGGCCCCAGTATGGATACAGTTACCTGGGTGTAAACTTAATTCTATTAATTTTTTTGATTTTGTTTCCTGCACCCCTATTATGGCCTTCACACAATGGTGTTTTGACAGGCTGGTAACTGTTCCTAGGCAAAACCTTCCAGCCTGGACAAGCCCTAGAAGGTTAAAGTCATTTCAACGTTTCTTTCCAGGCGATTACACAATGGGCCTTGAGCTCCCTGCCAAGTGCTCCATTTTTTTACCAAGTTGGCAATGGGAGTGAGAGCCAAGTGTTGCAAACCTGAGACACAGATGAGTGCATGTTAGCAGTCGGTGAATGGCAGAAGAGAGATCAGCCAGGAAAGTTTCAAACTACATCAAGGTATGGCCTGACTTCGCTAATGCTTTCTACTTCCAACTCCTACTTTTATCCTAAGATCAGATAACGAGTAGCACTTTTTCTTTGTAACAATTCATTAATCAGAGAAATGATCCTTGCTAGTGTTTAGATGTTTTACTTAATTTGGTACTTCTGGCCTGCTGCCCCAGTAGTGCCAAAATTATTATTTCTCACCCAGCAGGTGATAAATAACAACTTCAGTCATGATTAATACCATGAATTTCTCAACCTGACTAATGCAAAAAACTTCAAACCTGCAGAACAAGTGGGTGCTAATTGTTATGAGAGCCATTGGAGCTGCACTTTGCTTGTAAAGGAAGAAAGCCACAGGAAATGAAGCGTTTTTTTAGCGGCACAGCTGATCCTAAGAGGCATCATTAAGTACAGCTCAGCAGCATTCTCCATGTGCAGGGCTGTGCTAGGCTCTTTTTTTCCACAACGCTGAGATTTAAGTACATTTGAGAAGCAGGAGATGGCCAGGTTATTTTTCTTTCCTTGGGGAGGAAGAGGGGAAATAAAATAAAAGGCAGAGAAAATAGCATATGACTATCTCATTAACACCACTCAATACTATAGTTTTTACTAACTGATATGTGAAATGATAGATCCCAGCAAAAGCTGCTACCGCCGAAGCACCTTTGCATAATGTCAGTCTTGAAATCTCATCACAGCATCATAAAATGGAGCATCAGAGACTCCCTAGTCAAGGAGAGGGGCAGGAAAACCAGGGGCTCAGGCAGAGCTGTCAGTTGGAAGCAATGATCCCGTGCTATAAATCAGCCTTGTGGCTGAACTCCCAGTCACTTTTGACTCTCAGACTGGTTTGCCACAGCCTGTGGTGGTGCAGGATGGCTGCTCCATTTTCTGTGCTGCACATGCAGTGGCACAGCCACGTGGGATCCACGGTTCAGCTACGCATACAGTGTCATGCTGGTCAGGCAAATGAGACCTTCACAACAGCAAGAACTGGCACCACACATTTCTCACAGGTGCAGACACCAGGATCAAGCAAGGTGTATGTTCATATGCACACACCATATCCATATATCTATATCTATATATATATACCACCAGGTAACTATGCTGAGCAAGATTAGTCCCTTCCACAACCCCAAAGAAGTACCTTGGGAATAGAGGAGCAGCCTTGTTTTCACCAGGACTTTCCCATTTGTTTTAGCTCCATCAGGCAAGGAAAGCATCTGCTACTTTCCAGGTAGCACTGAGCTCAACTTGAGTGTCTCTGTATGACACTATCAATCTGTGGAACAAGACTTTAAGAAGCAAACCACTATGGGCAAGTGATTTCTACATTGGTCAGATTCAGTAATGTCCACTCATGTGTAGCCGTGAGTGCTTTTATGGCTTTGTGTACTGTTTTGGTTGGGTGACTCCTGCAGTTCCTGGTGGGGCATACTCAAGAGGCTGTATGTTAAGCCATGGTGCAGCTGCTCCTGACATTCCTTCTGCTAGAAATCTAATTTTTGTCTTAATTTTGGGAAACTTAAGAAGTTCCAGCTGTCTACTTTGTGCACCCAAAAATAGCCTCTGGGAGCTCGGGATTTTTGAGCTTGAAAAGCTAGGAAAGAAAATCATCATCCATATTGTGCTGCTACATCAGACCATAAGCCTTCCTGGCCTGACTCCTGCCTCTGGTGCAGCAGCTGTCCTTCAGTCACGGGACATCTTCTAGCAAAACTCACAGCCCAAGCATGAAATTCTCACAGACTGCACTTGCACAGCCTTGGCTACTAGAGGGCCACTCCGACTTCCAGAAAGCCCCTTGTACTTGGCCTTGGTTGTTGACTTGCTCAACTCCCTTACTATAAAGGTTTGAGTTGGTTTTGGTCTTTTCTGTCCTTAACTGGTTTTATTGCTGGCCTTGTTTCAACTTTTCCTTCTTTTTCTTGAGCTATGCACAGCATCTCAGGTGCAATCAGCATCAGTATTATTATAGGATTGCAGCTTCCCAAGAGTTAAAACATGGCTCACAAGCTTTGATCCTCAGGGCTCAGCTCAGTCTGCTCTGCCAGCAGTGTCATCTAAAAAATGCATAATGGTTTCTTGTCTTTATGAAACACAAGGTATATCCTTTGTCTAGGGTATTAATAGCTAATTTTAACAGTAGTACCAAAACCAACATTTTCCTTGTAGTTTCAAGTTGAGATATCATCTAGAATGAAGTGCACAGTGAACTACAAACCAGCCCTGTGGCAAACATGCTGTATAGAAAGTATGCTCCTCAGTCAAGGAAGTAAGGAATGCTTTTTCCCATTTCAGTTTTGTTTTACTAATTAAGTTATCAAAGTCACACACATGGAACAAGAGATGGTTAAAGTTTCAGAAACTCTTCGGTTTAGCTTCCAGGGCTCCGTCTCTGCTTGTCCTCTCGCTTCAATATTGAAAACTCTGTGTAATTTGCCTGTCTCTGTATCCTTAAGTGTAGTCTGAGTACCTCAGATGGATTTACACAAATTTTGTAACAGATCAGTATCTTTTGCTGAACCACTTCCACAGCATTTGAGTGTATTTTCTAGATGAGACATTCAAAGTGAGTTAATGCATGCGGCTGCCTTAGTGGGTTTTTTTTGATGCTCTGAAGTTATAAAGCTTGCTATATATAACCACACATTTGCAGTAACGAGCTGCTCAGCATTCCGAGTGCTGCGTTACCAGTGCTTGCTCTGCCTCACCAAAATATATATTTGCCTTGCCAAAATATAAAAACATGGTTTAATTCGATGTGGTTTCAAAGCAACCGCTAGAATGTGGTTGCAAGTTGTCTAATGGCCACTGCAGCCTTGAAAGAGGAGGAACACATGCCCACTTGCACTTTCTCAGACTGCATATACATTAATTATAGGTGGGTTTGGAAATCCATTAAGTAAATTACTCCTGTAGTTCAGTCTACTGGTAGCAGAACTGCCAAAACCACAGAAGCTAGGTTAAAATCTTTACTTATGAATGGTGCTCTGTAAATAGCAGGAAGTAAAAGGCAAGTTTAATTGCTCTGGATTAAGATACTTCAGTTTTCACACAGGATTTCCCCATCACTGTGGCACTGCTGGCTTTAGAGACTATTAGTGTTTTTCTCTCAAAGTAGTGTATATATTCTAATATCATATATTTATATCATAATATTCTCTCCAAACTAAGAAAAACCCCAAAACAATTTCTCTTCTAGTTTTTCCAGAAATACGTGGGTTCTTAGCTACCGACTGCTTTGATAGCAGAAATTGTCACTAAGCAATCAAAAGTCAATGTCTTTGTTTGAAATAGTATTCAACATATAAGTGTGAAATGTTAAGACTGAAGATGCAGGACAGGGACAATTTTCCTCTCCTGGTAAGAATGATTGAATAAAAGGCAAAGACTCCCTTACTCATTTCTTACACGTGGACTTGACTCCAGTAGGACTCCTGTATCCAAAAGCAGGCACTAAGAAGTCAGCTCAACTTTGCAGTCGAGCCAGTAAGAGCGGTCCCCACAGTAGGAATGAGTAAGCAGTGGTGGTTCATGGGCCATGGAGTCAAGAGAGACTCAGGCAGCTGCTTTCTGTTCATTCTTTCAGAGAAGGAAATGGCAGCCAGAAATCTCACGACCACTGCATAACCAGTTCAAGCCACTGAGTGCTTTGACACTCTTTAGTCAAAAGAATCTATTTCATAGTAAGAAAAGCCAACAGTTCCAACTAACCAAACGGCCTGAGCTGGTCACTGCTTGTGCCCAGGACTTCCCGAGTGCACAAGGACTGTTTTTGCCACCAGCACATTCCTGCAGTTGTCCCTTTTAGAAAAGGGCCAAGTACAACTGACAAAGCAGAACAGAGTGGTGCCATTTAATGTGTTTGAAGAAACAGCAGTCAGAGCAACTCCTTCCCTGCACACAGAAACTCTCCCTTGCCAGGGTGCCACATTGCCAGGGTTTTTGGAGCATCACAATGGTATTTCTTTGTTTCCTGCTCTATTACTGTGCCCACACGTACCATAGGATAACACAGAGGCAAAGGGACCAAGGCATGCCAGCCACAGGCTGACACCAAGTCCTTTTGCTATGAGAACCACCCCAGCAAGTACGTCAAAGTTCAGAAGCAATGCTAACATACTGGAAGTGGAAATGACAAGACAAACACTTACCTAGCAAATTCATTTCTTAAAAAGAGCAAGACAAGCTGAGGATTAAAACTGAGGAGTCATGGGAAGAAAAAACATATAAACCCAAAAACCTAAGGTGACCAAGAAATAAAAGCAGAGGCAGGACACACGTAAGATATAATGACTGCCAGGAGCTACTTCAACACAAAGAACCGGCTGAATAAAATCACATCACTTATGTGCCGCAGAGCTCTGAGCCATTTTTGCCATCCAATTCCTGAATGAATTTTGGCTGAGACAGCCAATCAGAAGATCTCTAATGAGTCCTTTCATTCCCAGCTTAATAATTCTAACTAGTTTACCATACAACTGTCTTCCAGGTGTCCTGCCAACAGGATCCCACTCGTTAACTACATAGACATTAATTACACAGACATAAAACTCAGTAAGAAAGGCATTTAGAAAGATCAGAGAGAAATATTTTTAAAGTATTTTATTTTTTTTCATATGGATACAACATTTTTCCAAGGTCACTTTAGGGTAAGTATCATACAGGCTATTAAAGTGGAAGTGCCCATGCAGGCATTTCAGGTGCACAGAATGTTCTACAACACAAAAACTGCATTTAGAGTTTTTTCTTGCTCCAGAATGATTTGGCAGCTTCAGAAATCTAACACGCCTTTCAAATTCAATCCACTGAACAACAAAACCCAAAACTGAAGTGCAATCCACCCCAACCACCAAACAACATGCTTATCTCAGTAAGGACCTCTTAGCAGATCGAGCTGCAACAGGCGCAGAGCTGCCTTTATCAAAACCCTCGAAGTACTGCTGCTCTATTCGCCGACAAAAGGCGGTGAGGTTGCTGTAGTTTTTCACTTTTTCAGAGAGTTCATCAGTGATTAGTTGAGTCGTAAGGATTGTGAACAGATGTCCAAACACCAGAGCATCTAATTCAGTTGGTCTGTAAAAACAGATAAAAGAACTGGTATTTTGGAAGGCAAGCCTTGATGAAGGAAAACGCTGTTGTTCTGAATAACTTTGAGAGACCCATACAATGTCAGAATTGGGACAGGCAACACCGACCGTACCAAACGCATGAAAACTGTGTATACAGTGTGTAAGGGAGGTTCAGGTTAGAGATAAGGAAGAAGTTCTTTACTGAGAGGGTCGTCAGAAGCTGGAACAGGCTGCCCAGGGAGGTGGTGGAGTCACCATCCCTGGATGTATTTAAGGAGCGGGTAGACGAGGTACTTAAGGATATGGTTTAGTGGGTAGACAGGAACGGTTGGACATGATGATCTCAGAGGTCTTTTCCAACCGAGCGATTCTGTGTGTGTGTGTGTGTGTGTGTGTGTAAGCACATTGCTAGTTCTTAGTATGGCATCTTTCTTTGCTTTTGGTTGCTTGGAAATGTAGAAATGACACTTCCTAGAAAGAGCACAGTTACTGATCCAATATCAAACCATGCTCCACCTTTTACTTCTGTAACAAGGGCAAATGCTTATCAGGTCGTCTTGGGTTTGGGTTTTTTTGGTCTGCAGCCAAAGCGTCCAGCCCTGATCTCACAAAGGTAAAAAAAAAAGAGGAGGAAGGGGGGGGAAAGTATAAAACTCCTGTTCCCTTTTTGCATTTTAATAGTCAGGAACTATTCAACCAATAAGAAATGAAGCTCCAGGGTGACGGCAGCGGAAAACAACTCTTTTTTGAAAGAGAACTACATAGAAGAAAACAGGTATTTTGGGGAGTAGAATATTTATTGAATATTTTATTAATTTATATTGAGTATTTTCAGTCCTTTGTCACTGGTGTTCAAGGTTAGGCAGCATAAGGAGTTTTTTTAACTGATAGATTTTTGAGCTTTTATTTGTGGATCACTAAGAACTCTCCAATGGAGATGCGGACCCTTGTCTAACTTAACTCTAGCAGCAACAGGCTGCTTTGCCTATTGTAAGAAAACAAGTAAAGCTTTAAATGTATCATTTTTAATAAGAAACTAACTGTATAAAGGTGTACATTTGTAGCCTACATAAACTGTGGTAGACTGTAGAAAAGACAAGCACAAGAAAAACTAAATCATAAATAGAAACAAAAACCCAACAAACTTTACTTTTAAAACCTCAATTACTTATGTCTGAGATTTCATGTTTATATACCAGTCACACATTGGTATTTTCTCAACTAATCATGTATCACTAAAATAAAAGAGGAGTTTTCTATACATATATGTATGGATGTGTATGTATATCTCACATTCCTGGATGTAATATTTCAGTAAAGAGCAACTTACTGCTTATTGAAGAAATATGGTTGTGTTCCTAATCTCTGGGAGAGAGCCTGACAACACTGATCTACGTCTTCAAGCACCTATCAAAACACACAAGAGATAAAAGATCCATTTTGTCAGAAACTATCAACGCTGCCAAAAATAACCACCTCACTGTATTTGCACGGATAGTGGGAGCAGGGAACATTCGATTTGGAACACCAAAAGCTGTTCAGTCAGTCAGACCCACACAGTGGGCAGGTAGCTAAGTGGACTTAATCTAACATTTGATGTAAAGCGATTCTGATTAAGCGTTTCCCATAACATTTATAACAGCTTAATTAAAGGTATTAAATTAGCTCAAAATTACTTTGTTGGTTTTTTGGGGTTTTTTTTTAATGCCTCTGACAAGGGAAGCCGCAATCCTGCCAAGCGTGCCTATTAACGCCCTACAGGAAGTGTAGGCCATAACTCACAACCTGTTTTCAGGACTATGGCCTAAACAAACACCACCAGAGATGTACACTCGTGGTAAAACATCCTTCCTCCCACCCCACTGGCTTGCACATAATTTAAGATTTATTGCTGTAGAAGGCCAATACCTGACTCCAGATAACGCTTTAAGTACAGAACATATCTTTTACTACATCTGTTTCAAGAAAGTGTTACTCTCCAAAGCCTCTAAAAACAAAAGAAAGAAAACATAAAATAGGGTAAAGAAATAAGTGTCACTTTTGATACTGACCTGTTCAAGTGTCTTGCCAGCCCACCCAATGGCTTTCATCTTCCGCCTCACCTCCCATTGCTTCTGATAGGACAAAATGCGGTTAAGAGGCCACGGGTACGGGGAGCCGTACCTCGGGTGAGTAATCTTTGTTTGGAAACAGAAAGGTACTGTGTTATCGTACAAGAAGATACAGACAGCTCTATGCCCAAAATAGTTAATGTTCACGTATTTCTATCAGACAGGGAGCTGCAGAAGAGAAAGCGAGTTGTGTGATATGCTGTAATTATTTGCACAGAATTTATAGGTTGCAGCATAACCATTTAAAACTATTCCTTCAGAAACATATACAAAACCCGTATCTATTTTGCAGTCAGCTGCCTCCAGTAATGACACAACTTCCCTAAAACGTATATGCAAGCGAAATTAAAGTGAAAAGACTGTATCATTAATGGTATAAACCTCAATGTTTCATTTATGAGTAGGGACTTGCAATTGTGAGCAGAAGTGTTTGCTCATTAAATTTTAATTAAGATAAATGCTGCAGAACCACTCACCTCCTCTACTGTAACATCATCACACCATTGGAGATAGAGCTAGGAACAGAAAGAACACTTACTGAAACTTCCTAATGAAAGAGAATACAGAGACAATAATTTCTCACTGGTAGAATTTTCTTTTCTCTATTAGATTAAATTTCCATTTCATTCCTTCTGTATGCCTCTGAATGTAGAAAAGAAATTGAAACGGGAAGGCAAAAGCCCAGTTGCTCATCCTTACTTTGGCAGCACCAGGACCAGGCTGAGACCCAAGGCTCACTCCCATCGCCCACACTGCGCCTGTTCCCAGCCCTCACAGCTCCCTCAGCCACCTGCAGCTCGCCGGCACTTCCAGCGCTGTTCCCACACTGGGATTGCATCACATTGACCGGCCACAGTCGCGAATCACAAGGGATCCTGGCCTCCCAACAGTCACACGTGCTGTGGAAGGGGACAGCAGAGCGCCCGGACAGCTGTGGGGTGGGATCCCAGGAACCACTGGCATTTTCCAGCTGTTTACATCTACAGCTGCACAACACACTTCGGGCAGGTCAGGGGAAGCACACGTGTGGCTTGTGTCTACAGGAACCTGTCAGCAGGCAACCCATAGGGTAGAGAATGTATTCCTGCCTCCTTTCACCTCAGAAGTTGACAACCTAAGAACAAGCAGTATTTCCAATACAGGGAAAAATCCTAAAGCTTTGTTGCCTGTAGTCACTTCTGTAAGAGTGTGGAGTTGCTATGGTTTGCTGTACCTCTGCTGTCAAGAGCATATTATTGACCAATTCCATGTAGGCTTTCATCTCAGCTTTTTGGACTTCATCCAATCCATCACTGAGAGAATGGCCCTAATGGGGAAAAGAAAAAAAAAAGACACACATGTAAGAAAGGATATTGGAATATTCAGCAATGCCTGACCTAAGGACCTCTGAAGTCAATGAGCTTTGGCTCGGATCCTGATCTCTTACACAGTTCGATAACAAATGACATACACAATTTTTACCTACAGTGTCCTTTAGAATTAAAAAGAAATCATTGTAACGTAACATAGGCAATGGACAGGAAATGCAGACTATTATCAGTTCTAGATGAACACAGTTGGAGCACACAGCCTCCTGGTTAGTGCCTTTCTGTGGTGAGAAGTGAACACAGATTTACGTCTGTGGTACAGCTTTACCAACTGCTCAGTGAAAAGACAGGACTTGTTAAAATACAGGGGAGGGCTGGGCGGAGAGGGGGAAGCAAAGGCAAATTTGAGCAGTATCTGACACTTCAGGATTTAAACCAGTCAGTTCTGGGTTTAAGAGCTCTGAGACCCACAGGCAGGGCACACAGAAAAACAGTCTCAGAAACTGGCACTGGTGTGCAGCTATCCTGCACAGAATTGACCTCCAGAATTTGAGTAAATAACAAAGAAAAACATATCCACCTCAACAAACTCCTATTCCAGGATATTTTTATTATGAAACAGCACTAGATTTCTACACTATTTTAACAAATGAAGAGCACACCGAATCAGCCCAGTGGTAAGCAGAATTAACACGCTCTTCACTAACCGATGAAAACAGGACACGGTTACCTTGGCTTTTACAAACTGGACTATGGGCCCAAGTTCAGATACTACTTGATTTCCAACGTGAATAAAGGGTACTTTGCCTGTAGAATGAGAAATGTGTTTTAGTAAGAGCTTTTCATACCTGTAAAACACCATTTACAATTTTCAAATCAATTACATTCTGCAGGTACACCTCAACATCAGTGGTCTTTTTTTTCAGATGAGTGCAGGTACAGCTCTAACATACAGAGCTCACCCAGTGAACATTTGTAACAACAAACATCTTCCTCTTGAACCTCTTCTACATGCAATATTTGTAATGGTGTATTTCAAAGTTACTGAGTGAGATCTATCGCCTTGTACTGTAATAACGGATTCTGCGTTGCTGGAAAGACTTAATTCAATGTTTTTCTGAAGTACAGCTGGGAAATCCCAGGAAAGCAGACTATTTGGCTCGGTTTATCACACAACGCATTTCCAGCCTCCCTTCCAACCCACTGGCAAGGAAAGGGCTGCTGAAAGCATGGTGGGAGATGTGGCCCCGTGCCCAGGAAAGCAAGCAGGGGAAGTGCAAACGCACACTCAGCAGGGCAGCACCTTGACTCTCCCTCCTCTGGTCCTTCAAGTTTCCAGAGCCTGGGCCAGCCAGTTCCTCTTGGCTGCCCCAGTCCTCACTCTCCAGCTGCACGCTGGCATTCTCAAAGCCCCCACGGTCCTGGGGTCAGGAAATGGCTCTCAGTACAAGACACACAGCTTCACTACCTGGGGAACTGTGAGGGGGAAGCAGCTTCTTCATCACCATGGAAGCAAAATGGGGTTAAAGCTTAATCCTAGTAAGGCTCAACATTCTGAGGATCCAGCACAGAGCAGGACTGAAAATGGCCAGTCCTGAAAAGGAGACTGGGAAATGACAGTGTCACTGCTGAAACTAGTGAGGATGCAAAGGGCTCCCGAGTCTGTGCACATCATCTTCTCTGCTTGGTGACTTTTCTTACCTGAGAATTGAGTCAAAGCATTAGGGCAGACAGAGACACAACAGGAAGCCCAGGGCACAGTACCCTTTTACCTTCCCACCTCTTGCTGTGGGCAAACTCTGCTCTCAACAGGCAGCCCAAAGAGCAAGATCAGTACCTGCCTGACTCCAAGTACGTTATTAGCAATTCATTCAGTCTTTTCACTGAAACACAAAACCCTACTGTTCAGCCTAGCTCAAACACAGCTCCTGCTAACCACTGATTCAGTCATGGTTTTTATCATGAGATTCACTTCTCACTGGCTCAATCAGCCTAAGGGTAATACATGAAGTGGATCGCGCCAACAAAGGCTTCATCCGCATTCACATGCTGCATGTTGTGGAAGGACACACAGACAGACCTCTCTGTGCTGCAGAATTCAGTGGTTTTGGTCAGACTGTACTTCACACACCAAGACAATCCTTTGGTGTCATACTCGCGACTCTCTCAGAATGGGCTTGATCATTATAACGTCATTTATGAGATAAATAACCTTCCTCCCAAAATGATGCAATGCAGATCTTAGGCTGCTGCTGCTGTGAGACAGAGGGTGGTGGGGAAGGAGAAAGGAACAAATGAAAACCTTGGCTGAATTGTCATTAAAGGATCAATATAAAGAAAGGAAATAGGGCCAGTGAATAAGAATAATGACTCCAGGAGTAAGGACAAAAATAATACATGTATTTCTACCTGTATTTAAAACTGAAGCATAATTGTTTTCCCTCTTTTGATCCTTGTTCTCAGCAGAAGAAAGTGTTCAGACCCAAATTACAACATCAGATGCCAGCAAGTGTGGACATGGGGTGTTAGTGGCAGAGAAGCCAGAGCATGCAGCTGTCACCAGTCCTACCCCTGCACATTCAAGATGCTCCTCTCTTCATGGACTCAGTATCTCAAAGCTACCTTCATTTACCAACAAATTATTTATATACCTCCATATTATGCAGCTTCTTCACTGCTGCCAAGCAACAGTGGTTTTTTTTTAAATAGCATAATTACACTGCTTTGACCAAAATATCAGTGGCAGCAGCAGAGGCCATCCAGCTGGCAGACACACACAGACAGGCCCCTGACGTGGCAGTCATCAGCCAGAGCCAGGTGAGGGTAAATAAGCACCTCCTCCCTCAGCAAAGATCTGGGACAGTGTGTGACGACTGCCAGGCTTCTGCACCCTGCAGTCAGCAATTCTCTCTGATTTTCAGGCAACCTTCTAAAGCCGGCCTCTGGACACTTTTAGGCAACCAGTCATCTCCAGCAAAAAGCAGGCTTTGTACCCTTCTAATATTTAATTTCTTGTTAGTGGGTTTAGATTTTTTTCCCAGACAGTCTCACAGACCAGAAGAAGATTTAAAATCGCCTGTCACCCTTAGCAACGACACTGTGAGCTTACCTTCAGTCCTCTCCTGTATCAACATCCTGGCAATCACCTCCCAGACAGGGTAACAAAAGATGATCTTTGGTGCTGTCTCACCCCAGCAATGGGAAAATGTAACAGCATTCACCGGAGTATTCCCTGGTTGCAGAAGAAAGCTACTTTTGGAAACATACGTCTTTCTGCTTCAGGACACAACCTCTCTGAGGCATTTGAGAGGTTCCACCTGGCATTTGAACTGTCTGAACGCCCAGTTACACATGGTGCCAACATTACTTCGCATTTGACTGTTTTAATTGTTTGCAGAGGAGAAACAGCAGAGGAGAGGAGGGGGGAAGGCAATCCACAAAGAGCAGCACTGACAACTGTTATCAGCAAGACAAGGTGCAGTTGCCATGGTATCAAACTGGAGGTATAACACAGTAATCTAAATGAAGGCCACACTTACCAGATGGGGACATGTACTCGGCATTTGCCCTGCAAACCACCTGGATTGGCAGATTGCACATTTGCAAAAAGGCCTGGAAACAAAGAGTAGTGTTTTTAAAGTATTAACACACCAGTGACAAACAAACATGTTCTTCTCAATACATTTGACTATGTTTTAGCTAGTTCCTAGCCCATGCTTACGAAGTACCGCTTCTTGCATTCTGCTTTTAGGAAGAAAAAAGGATAGACAAAAGAAAAAACAAGGCTTTTTTAACTTTCTTAGACAACTGTTCATCATCCAGTCATTGACTGGAATTCTTCTAATGAAGTTTCATCTATTTTTACTGTTTTTTTCAAGACAAGCAAAGCAGCAGTATCTGACAGACACAATCAATGCTGTGGCTGTACAAAATCTAGTGACATTTTGCCCCTCCTGAAAATCATGGTCCTTACTTCTTCTGGCTACGGCTGGCTAACCAAGTCCATGTTGTGTAACGTGGCAAATGTATCAAGTACCTTCCCACACAATATTTACAATAGCTGCCAGAAGTTTTGCTCTACCATGCTGCTAAAGCACAAGTCTGCTTTGGGAGGAGGTATTTATTATCTTTAATTTATGTGAATCATGAAAAGCATAAGTGATTGATATATTATTTGTTTCTATCTGTAACCTCAGATTCAAAGCATTCTCAGTAGGATAGTGGTTTTTGTCAGCACCTGCCATCACCACAAAATCCTTAGCGTGTTTCTGTTGAAATAGCAAAATACCACAAAAAATACTTGCCATTTGGACAGAACATGGCAAATAAGGAACCTCTTAATCTCTAGAGTCTCTCGCTACTCAGCTAAGTCCTATCATTCATTTTGTCTTTGCAATGAGAAGGGTCACAATTCCAGATTCCAAAACTGTACCTATTTACCCACAGTGACTTGAGGTAAAAAAAGCCTACACCAAGAAGGCCACCACCATGAAGAAAAATGCTGCTGTAACACGGTACTTCCTACATGAGCTCTTCAGATTGCAGGATCTGGCAGTAAACCGCACTCTCACAGATAACCACAGACATCAAAGTAACCTAAGCCTTAACCTTGAGATTGCTCACCTCTGCTCCCAATGAGCCTAGAAGGCATGAGCTGACACTGGCATCAGTCCTGTTCCTAACTTTGTGGCTTCTGTAGTATCCATCAAAATAACCCAAACAGTCCCTCTCCTCTCTTCTGCACTCTTCAAGTCCTTTATTCCCAAACACTAACCCAATCCAGGGAAAAAAAGCCAAAAGTTTTGGTTCTTTCCCAACCAAATCCAAGAACTGTACAATCCATTATGAATGACATTTGGCTCTTGCAGGTTTAGATGACCTAACTCAAAGCCAAACCCCAATTCAAAGCAAGGAACTATGGTCACCAGCTGCTACACAAGACATCAAACAGAGCTGACAAGAGCCCACCTCAGAACTGCGGAGGCTCTGCAAAATCCACCAGAAACCTGGGTTCCTACAGCTTTTGTTAAAGCACTGCTTGGAAGATGATTACTATACATACACGTGCAGGCAGAGACACAGACAGACAGACATATAAAGAGAGGGTCCTGCACTATTCAGCAATAATCTGGTCTCTAGAGTCCGTCATCCCAACTAGAACCTCTATTACAGCTTAAGGGTGCAGCTGTCCCCCAAAGAAAATACAAAGCACTGGCCACATTTGACACCACCCCACTTTCAAAGTCAGTGTGTCCACCAGAGTCTACCAAAAATTGAGGCTCTTGCTGTCTTAGCATCCTGAACTCCATGCAAGCAGTAAGAATACCCAGAGGACTAATTCCTAAACAGGATTTAAGGTACTGGTCTGCCTCAGTCCTGAATCTCTTCATTTGCCTGCTGGCTTTGCAGGACCTAGCAATGTCCAGGCTGTTTCAGCTGCTGTTATATGCACCACGTCTCCTGCCCAAACTGGGGCTTCATGTGCAACTTCTTTGGAAACAGTCAAGAGACAAAAATGCAGAGATTTTGGTTTAGATTAAATACACGCTCCTATGCATTGCTGGCCATGATCTAACCTACCAAAAACACACAGTCTAACTTGACTGGTACACTGACTTCCTTCTTCTGAAAGCTCTACAACACCCTCTGACAGCACTCTCAACAGTACTGTGCTGCAGTGGAACGGATGGCACCAAACAACAGCTCCAAAATAATTCATCTTTGGGTGGGAGGAGCGCAGTGAACTTCTACCACACTGCTTAATCCTTAGCTGTTGAATTTCATCTAAAACATGTGAAGTTTCACTTGGTCTAGGCTTACCAAATGGAATTCTTTCACAGTAAGGCACTAAATTAACTCCTTGATTCTGCATTTAGCTAGAGATGAATTCGGGAACTGCCACGTACTGTTCTCTCTGCAAGTTTAGAAGAGAAAAACTCTGACCTGCACTGGAGTTAGGGCAACGCATGAAAAACTGAAAAGCTTGTAAGTGCAGAGACACGTTTAAGCAAAAGGAGTTGAATCAAGGAACTATTTTTGCTTTTGCATATCAGCATCTCAAAATCGAGGCATGCTGGCACAGAACACTTAGGTTACATGAGCTGCTTCAGCAAATTGTTGCCTACTGTACACTGTATTGTACATTGGCTCCTACATAGTACAAGGTTTCTACCAAAAACACAGTTTGTGACTGTGAAAAGCAGTCCCCTGCATAGAGGCTAAACTATAAATAAAATCTGTTCGGTGTAAAGAGTTCAGCCAAGTTTCCATCAAAAAACTGAATCTGACCTTTCTCTCTCTCCTACTCCATAAACATCCACAGACCAAGGAATATCGACCTTTATTACATTTGGCAGGGAAATTCTACCTCAGTCTCTGGCCTCGTGCAAAGGGGATTGAGAATATGTTGCCGTTTTGGCATCTTGGAAATGCAAACACGCTGGGTCCGTGTGCCTTTTTGGCACTCCACAAAGAAAAGAGGAAAGAGAAGGCTGCACTAGAATTAAGCTCTAGTGTGGCAAAAAATATTAACTAATTAAAAATGTTCACTATTCTGCATAATAACGCGCAGATTCTAGTAAACTTAGAAATAAGTCAGTCCATCCTCAAGATTCAGGTTAAAAAAAATTTAAAAAAAATAATAATTTAAAGTCCCTAAAGTAAAGACCAAACCAAACACCTGAGAAAACTTCTTCAGAATCATCATCTCCAGTTCTGGTGAACATTTTGCAGATGGGAGGCTAGGACTGAGCTTGAGACACTGATTCAAGATGAAAACTGGGCAAGTCCATCCAGTTCTGCGTTAGCCCCAGCAGTCCTGCAAGGTGCAGCAACACCAGCCCCTGGAGCTGCCTCCTCAGCAGCCTCACAGGGCCCGTTCTGCAGCCCCTTCAGCAGCCACACGCCAACACCTCTCCTGCTTCAGCCTCTGTCTCTATTTAGGATCAGCTTTAAGGGGAGTGGTGAAATAGCAGAAACAAGAGAAAACAAAACAGTGAAAGAGCTGAACATAAAATCATTTAATGCCATACAATAATCCTAAAGAAAAATTAAAAACTGCTATTACATCTTTAAAAAGATAAGACACTCAGGGAATTAAAAGACCAATATGTTGAGCTGTAATTCATACTCAAAGCACAACCTATTCAATTTTAAGTACTCCTTAAACATTGTTCTGCAGGAAAATGAAGGGAAGCTCCACAATATGAGAGAAGTTTAATCCTTATTGGATCTAGACTGCTGAACTAATCATTACCTAGCAAAGTAGGCCAGTATCCATTTCTTGATTTAGCTTAAACTAAAGGTCCACTGGATAGCCTTCAAGTTGACTAAAAAATACATGTCAACTGATAAGAGGAGACAGTACTACCCCAAGCTATGAGGGCTCAGCCTAAGAAACAGCCTTACTATTTGCATTGCTATGAGAGTACTCGCATTCCTTCACTGATGTAACTGACAGGCTCTGGAAAGTATTCGTATTAACAACACAGGTGGTTGTGACTTTTCAAACACACTGAATGCATGTCATACTTATGGAAATTATGGTTTCATTTAGAAAAAGAGATGGACAAGGATCACGACCAATGCATTCTTATAAATCTCCACTGCCAGAAACCTCTTTTTTGTTTTTTCTGATGCACTCAACTAGATAAACTAGATTTCAGACAATAACTGATGTTAGGCAGTAAGCGGCATAAACTACTACCAAAATAGTTGAAATTGGCGCAGATCAAAGAAATCCTACAGCTCAAATACAGGACAAAGCAGCCATTTCTGTGAGTCTTTATCTCATTTAATGCTTTAGCCGAGTGATCAAGACAGGATTTGTTCCTTTTTTGACCACTCATGTTGAATGTCAAGAACCGGCACATTTGGTGTGCAGATGGTGTCAGATCTCCATGGCTTCCAACTCTGATAAAAGATGCAGTGGAACACTGATTATTCCAGCTCAGAGCGTCTCATTTCCCTTTTGGTACCTCACATATATAATTTGGGCAGGCAAAGTAAACCCTTGCTTTTCTTGTGAGAGAAACCATCAGCAAATGGAGCTCCTCTGAGTGCTTTTAGAGTGAAGGGTGAGGAGATTGAAGGTTGAAACCACCCCAGTGCAGTTCTGCTGAGATTTATGAAGATATCAACACCCCTTCAAAGACACTGCATCAAAAGCTGAGCAGTCTGAAAGATCAAGGGCCCAGGCTTATTCTAGTACATCAGAGATTATTGTTAACATCATAAATTTGCCTGATCAACTTAAAAAGGGACTGAAAGGGGCCAACTTCTGTGGGAATTGCAAGAGACACATACACTAGTTAAACCAGCCCTCGTGAAAATTCACCTAAAAATGGAAAGCAAGACAGTTAACAGTGAAACTAGAAACAAGACGCTTAACCGAGCACAGCCTGTCGTACCCTGCAAAGATGCTCGTAATTTTTCAAAGAATGGCATTAAATTTCCTGCTTTCTTCTCCTCTGGAAAAGTAGATACACTAACACAGAACGGACAGGGCAACTATTGTAGGCAACAACCTGCATCTCCTCCAGCACCTTGGATTCTCAGGCAATACTACTACAGCAGTTGCAGTTCTTCAGAATAGGAAAATAAAAATTAGCTCCCATATCTGCAGTAAAACTGATGCACATTACTTCATCTAAAGTTTTCTGGTCCAAAGTAACTGTAAAGATGTTCACTGAAAATGTTTATTGATACTTTGAAGACAACTCTGCTAAACTCTAAATAGGGAAAAGAGAATTGAATTCCTGCTAAGAGATAACTATTTGGGTCAATTCATAGAGGACAGAGTAACATTCTTATTTCCTCTTGCCCACGTTACAGAAGATCAAGAGATGACTGCCTAATTTAGACTTTACCCAAATAAAGGAAACTTAATTCAAGCATAAATACACAAAATTCACAGCAACTGAAGGACCAAAACCAAAATGCTCAGGCTTTCACAAGGAGTCAGTAGTTTCATGGCCCATACTAGTTATTGCAGCATAAAACAAGGGTAATGACATCTCAGATTGGGAAGAACTGAGTTTGTTCTGTTATCTGCAGGAGAGCCTCCTTTATCCATGTGTTCCGTTGACTATTTGCACTTCTTGTAATTTTAAAAACAGGGGCCTGATTCCTTGTACAGTATTGGCATTGGTCAATGACTGAAGCAGACATCTGGAAAGCTGGCCAGTTTAGTAACTTATGTTCAATATAATGTCTGCTAGAAACACTTTTCTCTAAGATATTTCTGGAACAAAGTGTGTCCTTTCTTTGGATGAGGTTAATGCGAGAAAGAGATAAAGGCATTAAAAAATAAAGATTCAGCTTAATAGGGTCTGCCAGCTTCTCCCCCACGCATGCTCTCTGCCTCTCTTCACTGCAGGCTCACAGTCTCCCCTCTTGTGCCCTTTCAGCCTCTCTAGCTGTAGCATCACCTACTCCTCTGGCATCTGGGAAGCAAAAGGAGAAATGTGACAATATTTTTCAGCAATGCTACCACTCTTGTTCCAGCGTGAAAGCACTGAGTCTACAAAGTTGCTATTGCCTCTGTGCACCTTGTTTTTAATGGGAGAACTTGCTGTAGACAGGGACGTGGAGAGTTGCTGCAAGTCCAGGAGGAGAAACAGAGGGGACGGAGGAAAAAAAAGGTGCCACCAGATGAATTATGCCTGTCCTTTCCTGCCTTCCCAATATTTACTGTTACAGACTAGGGAAGAAAGAACGTAGGACTGAGGAAAACAAACTGAAGGAGAAGCCTCGTGGTGTTTTTCCTGCCCTACCACGTGTTGATCCACACAGGACTACGGTTTGCATCGCATGGCCACTCTGTTTTCAAAGTCAGCACAGAACAAGCCAGTTCGTATTTCTGCTGCGAGAGAACGAAGGATCAGCAGCTCCGTGAAAAGGGCTGATACGGAGCTTTGAGGTGACACTTGTTACAAAATTAATCAACAATCTCATGCCTATCATTCATTTCAATCATGGCAGGTGACACCTCCTGCCAGAATTACAGAGTGCATTTACAACAACGGCGCTGCTCAAAGGACACAATCAAGGCTTGTTTTTACAGCCTGCCCAATTTCAAATTCAAAATGTAGGTAGCACGTTGGATTTCAATTATCTAAAAAAAATAACCAGAGCAACCACCTTTGTGCTGCTTTAGCACAGCTCAGCAGCCCAGAGCCCAGAAACCACGGCCAGCCACAGGCAACTCGGCCCACCCTCCCCTTCCTCCCCTTCTCACACCACTGACATTCCCATCTCCGCTGCCCTCGAAACAATGCAAGAAATGATGCCATTGCATCTTCCTGTGACGACAAGGATGGAAACTGACTGTGCATGAAATACAATGGGAAGGAATAAGAGAAGGGAGGAAAGAGTTTTGTATTTATTTGTACAGTTAATTGGTTTAGGTGCCATTTTTACTCTTGCTCTTTGCCCTCCCCCTTCCCCTAAGGAAGGGCTGTTTGGACACTGTCAACTGGAACAGAACACATCAGGCAGCGAATCACCCTGTCAGAGCTCCCTCGCAATGCTCTCCCCTTCCCCTCCAGCCCCCTCTCAGAATAATACATACGAGCAAACACATACACTCATTAAAAATGAGTTACAACTTGATGTAAATCATATCCAGATTGCAGTTTCTGAGATGAGAGACAAGAATGAAATTACTTATGCCAAGACTCAAACAGTTCACAACTTACGTCCCCACATGAGGAACACTATTTTCAGATGGCACACTCCAGGCTTCATTTGAAGAAGATATATTCATGATTAGTTTTTAATAAAGAACGAGCCATTCCAAGCCATCTCTTATTCAGCAGCACTTTTAAAAGCAATCGCACAATACTGCTGTGAAGAAAGAGTGAAAGGCGTTTTCTGTTTTCATTTTTACATTATTTCATGAGCACACAAAGGACAATATGTGATGACAACTAAAGAGTTATTCTCTACTTTATTGCAGGAACACATTTGAAAATTAAAACCATGAACAAATCTACAGAATAATTCAGTTTTCATATCAAAGAGCTGCAGACCCTGTAACTGAAATAGTGTGTCTAAGGTTATAAATGAAAACTGTTCAGTATCATTCTTTGAGTGACAGATTAAATTCCTAATCCAGTTATGGTAATGGCCACATTTGTAGTTTAACATAAATTAAGAGCTTAATTATATTTGTGACTATTTTAAACAAAATAACAAATTCCTTTGTACCTGTGAACGTAATTTATAGCAAAGCCACGTTCATTCTCCAAAACAATCTATTTTATACTGCAGCACAACGCTGCTCTAATGGTATAATGTAATTCTTGTTGTAGAATGCAGAAAGAGTAGATTCACTGGTAGCACAGAGGTTTTGAAGATAAATGAAGATGCTATTCATTCAGGGGTAATTTCATCTTAGAACTATATGAAAGATGTTCCACTCACAAACAGTACCTGTATGGCTTGGGATTTAAGCATGTTTTCAGCTACAACGCAATGCTGCTAGATTGATTATGTTGATACTGCATTTCTCATCATGAAGAATTCCAGCTTTTATTCTCTTTTAAAAAAAAGAGATTGTCAGATTTTCATTTCAGTACTAAGCTTTTGTTCAAGCCTCAGCAACAAGTTCAAATTTCTGCTAATGTTTTGTCTAGACAAAAAACAAACCACAATTCATACACACACGCACATACACACACACTCAGGAAAAAAAAAAAATCACAAATCTGTCAAGGGCAATTAATCATGCGTGATTTACACATTTATTTGATTACTTGTTGAAGTAAATAAGCAGTTGGTCTGTGTAACACAATTTGAGATTGCCCAAACAGCCTTCTGTCATTCAGGGCTAAGAACAGGCAATTTTAAATGCACTTTCCTGGAATATATTAAGACCATTTACAAGGACATAAATTGCACAAGCAATTAATACATATCTTAACATAATGAGCTGCAGGCTTTATAGCCTCAGGATAGCTATGACAATTTCCACAATCCTGAACATTTTAGTCAGCCTTTTAAGCAAGACCCTGAGACTGCCTGCATGAAGATTTCAGAAGAACCTGTACCAACAGAGGCAGCCTCAGCATCCACATTCCTCCTCCCAACAAGTTGGAACAGTGCGAAGGGATGCTCTGCTGCCATCTGAGGCAAGAGGCCGGGCCCAGCCAGCTCTGTTAACCCCCTCCCTCCTACTCAGCCACACTGCTTCCACCCCAGCACGAAACAAAAAGGCTTCATCTGCACTGGGTGTCAACAGGGAGACCTGGACAGGCGCTCTGCTTCAGACTGAAATACGTTCTCCTGTGGTAATTCAGTTTTAATCCACTTAAAACTCTGTTTTT
This sequence comes from Mesitornis unicolor, assembly GCF_000695765.1. Classification (NCBI taxonomy): domain Eukaryota; kingdom Metazoa; phylum Chordata; class Aves; order Mesitornithiformes; family Mesitornithidae; genus Mesitornis; species Mesitornis unicolor. Next base: position 17,587 of record NW_010171111.1, on the reverse strand, counting down.
CCCTACTTGAAGTTGTGGAGTTGTTTTGTGACTGAAATATAGTTGTGTGGTCGCTTCTGGGTTTTGGTGGCTTTTTTTACTATGATTCAGGAATGCTGTGTAATGGAAGCTGTACAATAAATAAGCAGAGAGTGGTTTTAACCATGACTCATGTTACCCAGGAGGTGTACACGTTTTCATTAAAGTTAATGGGAACAGGGATGAACATCTCACAGGAACACCACAGCCTTCATTCTACGTACAAGGTTCTCCTTCCTGTAGCTGGATAATTGTCACTGATTAGTATTTTCCCTTGATTTTAATTCCTTTGCAATGAAAATAGAACTTTCTTCAATATCAAGACTTTGCAGCCTAAGATCAAACAGGCTCCACTTCAGCAGAGCTCTAACACACACTACTTCAAGTTATCAAACAAGGATTGCACACAGCAAGACGTACCAGAGATAGCAATTGAGCTCATCTGAAGTTATGTTGCATTTTCAGCAAATATGAGGAATCTGAACCCAGTAAAAGACAACGGAACTGTTAATTTAGTCTGTTTCCAAGAACAGCAATGGGAAGAAGAGGAACTAAAAAACAAACAACAGCAACAAAAACCCTACCAGAATCAGCAGAGAGGTTCCACAAGATGAGAGGGTTTGGGTTGCCTGTTTGAAGGTTTTTTGTTGGCTTGGTTAGTTTTTAACTGCTGAAGGCATCACCACAGTTATTTAGCAATTCCCAGAAGACTCTGTCCTCCCCTCTCTTATGTGACATGTAGCTATAGTCAGGAGCCCAGATATCATTGCGCAATGAGAAGTTTTAAGTTCAATCACCATTAACACAGCAAGACTCGACCCACTTCCTAGGTTCAACCTGCAGACCTCACTACACACTAAATCGAACCAAATGCCTGCAACTGTTACACCAACACTGCGAGTAACTTGCTCTGCTGCCTGCTTCATCTGCTCTGTTGACAAGAGGTAGATGAAATGCCATCTGCATTGCAGGGTCATCAATTTTAAGAGAGTCAACTTTGACTCTGACTAATTACTTATTATGGCATTGGATTTTATTCTTTATTTTATACGTAGGTATCAGCATATACGTCCCCTGAGAGCTATCCCAGAGCGGCATTACGAAGAAGTGCTGTAAGGAGATTCTGAGAAAGATCTGAAAGACCAGTTGCGGCACATTTAGGATCTTGCTGTCAACTCTGTTCCTTAAAGATTTGATGGCAGCTGATGCCACATGCTCTTTTCATCAGGGAGACTCAAAATTCTGATGTGTTTTCACCACATGGAAGTTCAACAAGCCATGAACAAGCTATGCAACTGCTCTGCTGACATTCATGTGCCCCAAATCAGTAACAGGGGGAAAAGAAATGGCAAAGTGGGGAAAAAAGTCCTATTTCTCCTCCTATCCCCCATTCCCATTTCTTCCTCAGGAAAAGAACCCCACCCCCCACAAAAAAACTGGCAAAAATATATCCAGTAAAAAGCTACAGAGGCTCTCATCAGAATCAAATGTAAATTCTAAACCAGAGGAACTCTGCAATTTCCTTATGCAAAACACATCAGTTTATTTAAAGCTTCTGATCCCTAAGCTAGTAATACATAACTACAGACCCCAGTATCTTTTCCAAATTGATCAAAGACACCAAGGATAGCTATTCTTTCACAGTCACAACCATGTTACACAGATTCTTCAAAATAGATATGATTCCCCAATACAAAATTGTTCTATAAAGTTTAAGATCAGATAACCACCAGAGCCATATTTATAGTCATGGCTACTATCAGCTGTCCAGCTAGAGAATATTGAAGAAAAACAAGCATTTTTAACATATTATAGTTAATTTATCATCTAAGTGACATGTGTAGGATAAAAATGGACTGGAAACAGTAAAGCAAAATGATGCATTAGAAAATAACATTTTAGGGTTGTTTCTTTTCTTTGTGTTTCAAATACAAGCCACACCTATACTTATTGTTAGGTGGTAAGAAAATTCATGAGAACCACAAAAAATACAGTTCCTGGAATAAAAAGGGAACACTGAGATCAAGTGAGCAACAAAAACACTTATTTGCATTACTGTGAGGCACGGTGTAAAGCACATTGCCCAAACCAATAAACACTGCCCCATTTATCCAGTGTATCAAAAATGAGTCCTCTTTCCAGCAAAAGATAAAGGTACCCTCTTGTTGTGATAGATTTTACTCTTACAGGTATTTCCTAGGTTGCCAGACTGGAAGGAAAAAAGTAGTTACCACGATGAAATGATCCTAACCTTTTTACCAGTACCACCAGTTACAGTCTTAAAGTGTCCCACATGGGCTAAATGAGATGTGTTCTTTTTTGATAGCCCTCAAAGACCGCTTGCTCCCACTGCTCAGAGCCAGACCACACACAAAAAGCAAGAAGCAGGGGAACAGTGCAGCTCCCTGCTAAGCAAAGCAGCAGCAAAGCTGCTCTGAAGGACAGGAACCTTACAGACATCCTGCTCACCACCACCTCTGACAGCCAGGCCCTCTCTGCTAATGGGGAAAACGTCCCGTCGAGATTTTAACCTAACAGGTTAATGGAGTTTACGTGGACTTCACAGCCACAGAGGTGCTTTTAAATCAATTAGAGATACAAGTTTGTCAATTACATGGACTATTTCTAAAAACCACATTGGATCTCAACTCCGTATACACAATGAAATTGAGAAAACCTATCAGAGACATACAGAGAACTGACACCCACAGCATGAAGCAAAATATGCCTCAAGTCTGGGGCAGGATTAGCTTTGAGAATTCAATAACCAGTAAGCATCATGCAAGACGTCCAAGACACACTAGCATACATGTGACAAAAGATGGGAACCACACACAGTCCCCAGAGTAGGCAGACAAGCAGATACTGCACGACACGGACCAATATAAACACGAGTACAAACAGCAGCACTCTGTATAGGATTCTCAAAATCCTCATGTCCTTTAGGCTCTGGCACTTCAATGACAATGTAAATTTCCATCAGTTGCAGGAAATAAGGCATTGCTTTCAACAGAAATAATTCTTAAATTATTCATTTAGCTAAATACAGTTACTTTCGCTAGATAACCATTCAAAAAGTAAAATGGAATTAAAAACATTAGTTCAGAAAAGATGACATTTTACCTGAACAGCAAGGGAAGATGCATTATCAGAAAGCAAAATTTGTTCCTCTGTTGAAAGAGAAAAAAAAAAATTACAAAAAACAGTGCCATTTAGCTACTGACCTGTAGGAGCACATATATAACTATTATGCAGCTGCACAAGAAAACTTGCCATATGAATATTAAAAAAAGAAAGAGAAAAAAAAAATAACAGGAATATTTCTCCTGCAAATGCAATTGCATTTATCATACATTACCAACAATGTACAATAAAAAATGCTCACCACTAAAAACCAAATGCTTGAGTTTTATGCCAATTACTCTTCTTCTAATCAAAGTTAAATAAAACCGCATCTTCATAACTCCTCTGGCTAAAAAGTAAAAGCATTCAGAAACCTATAAAAGCAGCTTGCAGTTAATATTGCACACTGTGTCTAGGTCTGTCACACAAAAGAAAGATGACAAGTTCACTGCAATAAAAATTCCATGCTTAGAAGACTAGGGCTGCTACCTATTAGTCTTCATTACTTTGCAGTCTTCTGACAACTGTAGCAGGCTGCTGAGCCCCAAATGGGGGCCATAATGTGATCTGATGATATATGAAGAGCTGCTAAAGGGAGCCTGAACCATCCTAGCCTATACATTTTAACAGTTCCTTTTTACTGAGAGCCCACTTTACCACAAGACTTCAAAAATCTGCTGCCTCAGCTATTGGTGCAGTAAATCTGCCAACTGTGCCTGCAACCACATCATTTTACACTGCCTACAGCAGCCAATATAATGAGTCAATAATAAACCAAGGACCTTATAGGCCATGAATAGCTGGTTTATATTGGCAGATGCAAGCGTAGCTAGAACCTCTGACCAGACAAACAACACAAAGGACTCTTTTTAACAGTTTCTGTGCTTCCTTGCAGTTAATTATCTTACTGCATATTTAACATGTTTTCTAAAAATAAAGTAATTGTTAATTGCAAAAAATAGTGTACCCACCCTTCAGTTGCTGATACAATGCAGCATTTTCAGGCCAAGGCTCTGCGGCTGTGGAAAGAAGAGGAATTAATAGAGCAAGTCAAACAACAACGTGTTTGCAGATGCAAACTGAACACCACAGTCACCCAGCGCAGGAACTCAGACTGCAACGGTGCTGATGCAGATCTAACCTGCCCTAAAGATGTCCCACTGTCACTCTCTCCTTCCGTACTTCTCTCCTGGGAGAGGGACAACACAGAGCAGAAAACTGTGTCCCAAAATTTAATATTGGAAGAAAAGCTAAAGTTCAAGCTATGTTACAGAATGGCCTTGTAATACCCAAGCAGCAATGGCAGCTATTTTCCCCCCACCACAAAGACATCCTTGTGCGTATTTCCATCACAATTCTGGCCACTCTCAAGAGCAATTATTTATTAAGGTATTAAACAAAGAATTCTGGAAAGAACAGAACAAGACACAGAGGAGAGGGGTGCAAGCCTCCAAATCAGGTGTGAAGAATGCTTTGGGGAAATGGAAAAGCTTTCTGCCTTTCAAAGTTGTCTCCTCACTGGTCCTATGTAACACGCACAAAGCCAAGAGCTTGGGAATACCAGAAATCCACCCACCAGGATGACTGGGACTACCTATAGTTGTAAACGATGTTCTGGTCAACCCTAAAATGGAAATATCAATATGCATTAAAAAACTTGCGTGGCCAGTAGTTCAAAAAAATAAATAAATAGAGGCAAGGAAAGAAAAGACAATCACATCATCCAGTTGAGAACCGTTGCACTTAATCAATCATACACCACTTGAATTTATGGGAAGGCAAAAATAATAATCATTACTGATTTACTGTTAATGGCAGCATTAAGATAACAGGTCACCACGCTGTTTTGTCTCCATTACATCCCTTGTTAATGTTTGATTAAAACTGTTCTTAAATACCAATTCAAACCTTGCATTCTACCCAAACTAGCTATTTGTAAACAAAATTAATGATCTAATCACATAAATTATTTCTTTTAAAGCAATAATGTCTATAAATAACTACGTACTGTTCAAACAGAAATATGCCACTGGCTTCAGTAAGGCCACTCTTTGTGTCTCTGCCTTCAGAACTCAAAGAAAAAGAAAACCACACAATTATCTAACTATCATTCTTTGTGGATACTCATTAAGTATTAACTTTTATGGAAGTCACACAGAAGTGTAAAGCTTCTAACACTGTACACAGTTTTGCAAAGGTCACCGCCTCTAACATTAAGGCACAGAGCCTATCAAAGCTATACTAGTATGGGCATGACAAAGCAACTAATCACATTTAAGTGTCATGAAAAAATGTTTTCTGTTTTATTGTAGCAGTTATTGGTTTTATACCCCTCCATTAAGGTTTTGCCCTGAAGTAAAAATTCTTGAGGTGGAAGTACATTTACTTCTTTAAATAAAAAAAGAGACTAAGATAGTGTCTGTGGTACTACGGCTTGAACTGTTTAAAATAATTTATCTAGCATACATTTCTTCAGGTCCACTGAAGTCTTGCAAGAGCAAATGGGATGAGGAAATTAAGAATGTTATTACTATACTTTAGCAAACTTATCAGTGCTGGACTCTGAGATACTTACAGAAGTAACACTGATCTCATAAATACTGCAGCCGACCAGTGAAAACATCCTTTTTACATGCCCAAAATGGTACAGAGAACTTCAAACTGCATGGGCCCATTTCTATCGAAAATTTTTGCCTGATTCTCTTCAGACTGAAATGTCATACTGGATTTTGGCCCAAACTGGAAGTGGCCTATTTTTACACAAGCGCATGGCCAAAATATTTCAGGCCCACAAAAAAGAAGTGAACTTTTCATTTTCCAACAAAACCGTTAGGTATTGTTTCAAGAAATTCAAACGCTCATTCCAGTCTGGTGTTCGCACTAAGCTATATGCAGCTTTGGAGACAGACACATCGATAGATATTAAAAAGAGCTTCTTGGCACACAAAATCCAAAACTACACTGCTGCTACAGCATGCCATACCCACGCTAACAACTAAAACACAGTAGAATATTTTCTGTAACTTGTTTGCCCTTATCGGCTTAAATTTTCCTTCCACATTCTCCGAATCACATACAGATTTTCATGATCCATATCTGCTGACCCTAATTTTCTTAAGTCATTACATGAAGTCTTTATCCCACAGTCCTAGCACACAGGAGCACGCGCCCAACTTAAGGAAAGGAAAGGAAAAGGGTAGTTTAAAACCTCTGCATTCACTCAGAGTTTAGCTGTGTATTAATATGTCTTTTGTGACATAGTAACAAATGACTATGTTACTATAGTAACATATAGTTACTATATGTTCATTCACTTGTGACAAGTGAATGAAACGAGGACAACCAACCACATGAAAATCTGTCTTTGTCATTAGTACACCTTAAACTCCAAATTTCAGCAGCTCTAAGAAAATGTGTAATACCCCCTGCACTTGGCACCTGACGGCTTCCAGAGGGAGGTCACAAGTCTGACTGTGTTTGGATGACGTGGACACGTGCTCACGAGCCTTTAGCCAAGGCCTTCAGTTCTCTGTATGCAGTCCAGATAAAAGACAAATTATTCTGCTATCACTGCACAGACTTAAAACAATAAACCTCACATTAAGATTCATGTATTATTATTTATACCCTAGAAAAAATATTCTGCAGCATGCATTCAGAATTGCATGCAGTAGATCGTGTTTGATGATACTGGAGGTACATGCACAAAGCCTGTGCAATCCTCTGGAAATCAAAGAATTAAATACCCATTCACTATCTGACCCATAACTTCCAATTTCTACTCACTCACTTTCTTCCAAGATGTTTAGATTATAAAATGTTCAGGGTTTTTTCTGACGGAGCGAGAAGTTTGAATACACACTGCTACATGAGAGGTCCAGTTTCATCAAGTGCAAGCTAATTTCAAATACCAGCTCCCAAGCCGCCCTCAACAAGTTCTAAGGGAGACCAGAACCCCACTGGGGGAAGAGAGGAAGAGGAATCACTGAGGGGATGTCACATGCCTCCACAAGAGGAGAAAGTGTGTAACATCTTTAATGTATGGCAATGACTCTTGCCTTATGAATGTAGGTGAAGACATAATTTGTAGAATAATAGGCACTAATATTACACGCTGCTTCAGTTCTGTCATATTTCCAATCCATCAAGTTGATTAATGCTATAATAACTCCTCACAAACTTATCATTTGTGCACTAATGAAGTCAAATCCAGTTTATCCTTCAGCAACTATAATCTTCTGGTCTGTAGATGTTCATTTCCCTGCTAACCACGGCTACTGTGGCACTAGGTATATAAAGAGAAAATTAACAAATGCGATGTCAATTCAGTTTCAGAAGCTTTCAACACAGAATCACATTTACATGTCAGGTCCTACACAACGTTTTCATCATGAGCTGCTCACAGGATGAAATAGCTGCCTGGAAGTATGCCTTACAGGAATAGCTTCTCTACATATCTTAAAAATAAGGAACTATTTGGTTTTCCTTCTGCCTCCATTATCAGAGGAATTACTATTGTGTGGTTTTCAATGGGTCTGTCTCTCAGGCTTGCAGGCTTTAGTAAAAGTTGTTTTCCCACCCTACTGAAACTTTTCCCATGCTTAATGAATTCAAATATTTATTCTTTCATGTGGATTGTCTGCTGTTTGTTAGGACAAGCAAATCTCATACTGCTGCCTTTGCCTACTTCCCTTCTACCACACTGCTTGTTTTCATGCCAGTTATAGGGAACAACCATCTCCAGAATCAGCCCTCCACATTAAATTTGTCTGAAATGAGGTTGAGTTCAAAAGTTACTGGGAAGTGAGAATTAAAGGGAGATGGGCACAGAAAGCAGCACTGCATAAGCCTTGTTATCTCAGGAGCTGAGAATTCGGCAGATGCAGTATTGGAGAAGTCAAACGGCAAGTAGACCACCTACATAAAATCTTCTTTCATTTTGTGGATCACTCAAAATGCATGAAAATTTCACTAAGCTCAACGTGTTTGTTAGTCAAAGTGGTTTACTTATTAAAAGTTTAGCATAGAAAATGCAGATTTCCAAGTATTAACTGGGCTCTTATGTGTCAAATTAGATTTTTAGAAGAAAATTCTGTGAACTGGTGTGTTGCATGTTCCCAGGGGAGTTTTAATTACCCAGGTTTGTAACTATCTATTAAAAGAGATTCCTAAATTCCTCACCTGTCATGTCAGAGAATGACTTGGAAAATACCTCATTTCTGCTCTTACAAAAAAACTTCCAAGACACAGAATGAGTCTTGACAGTCACACCAAATTCTTTGCCACTAAAAATGTATTGCATTAGGTGCATTTTTCAGATTTTGTCATGAAGTGTTTTACTTGAGCAACGTTAAGGTCAGAGAGAGATATTCAAATAGCATTTCAATTTAAACATTTCCAGATGTTCCAGGCTGTCATTTCAGTAATAAGGCTTTATCCACCCAAATACTTTTGGGACAGCAAGAGAGAAGAATGCACATACTCTATAAGAAGAGATACTTAAGAGCACTGGACCCCACTATCAGCAGGGGATCAGCAGCTCACTCAAGGCCTACGCACATCTCAGCTCCAACTGATGCTCCCAAAACAGGATATCCTATACAGGCACAGAGGTGAATTTTAATTCAAAGAATGAGAGGCTGCAATAACAGTCCCCCAGAGGAGACTGTGCGAGAGGAAGCACCACATTCCCAAGATGCTCTACAGTGCCTCAGCCCCACCAATTCCTTGTCCAGGCTGCTCAGAGCTTCCTTGTGAGTGTACGAAACTCGGTTTGAAGTCCTACACTCTGCAATACTGGGAAACTATTTCTCCTGTGCCAGTGCTGCCAGGATGGATGGAGGAAACAGCCATTTTCATCCACCTACCCCAAGCTTCACGATGATGAAAGAGCTGTAACAAAATAAATGGTTTACAGTTATGCCTTTAATCCTGATACTAAAAAAAATAAGATTTTGGCTGTGAAAATGAGAAGACACAAATACTTTGCATGTGAAATTGTGGAATATGCTAAACAGTGATTTAGCCATTTCAGCAGTCCAGTATGGATCGCCAGTTTCAAGCAGTAGGGTATGCAGTGTGGTTTGCCCTGTTGGTCTGCCACTCATCTAGCACACTTGTTGTCAAGCTGCAGCATTCTTGAATATTGGGCACAGACAAATGCCAGACACCTCTGGATCCAGGCATCAAGATGTTTCCTCCTGCACGGGAAATGAAGTTTCCAAGTTAAATATCAGGTTAAACAATTTTGTAGGAAAACACTCAACTTGAAATTAGCTTGTTTCCAGCTCTTAGCAACACCATAGAATTTCAGTGGGGCAAGTACATTTTTGGAAAGCAGTGCAGATAGAATTAATTTTCTGTTACCAAACTAGCCTATGCCTAGTAAGAATCACGGCTAAAGAATTAACACCGAAAGTTACTATCCTGTTGATTATTTCTCAAGTACTGAAACTCTAGAATAAGAAGTAAATTGAGACAATTTCTGCTCCAAGTCTCCCATAAACTAAAATTTGCTGAATTCTCAGTATGTCAGCAATTTATCCTCTGGTATGTTCTTTCTACTTCTCTAAATGAAGTATTCAGTTGACTGTCTATCTATTCCATGCAGTTCACCGTGTACTGTTGTGCAGGTGAGACTAGGACCTGGCCCAGCAACATTTGATCTCCTCAGACAGAGCAATTTCTTGAAACGTTAAGAAGTTTATGAATTGTGTAGAAATAAGGACTACTTCTCTAAAGTCATCACATTTGCATGGATCAGTTTCCTTTCTATTATATCCTTCTTAAACATTTTGATAATGAACTTGCATAAAAAAAGGAAGAAAGCTAAAACATCTACATTTACCAGTTTGGTTCACATGGCATTAAAGGTCTGTTAAAACAGCCAAGAGGCAAGATATCCTCTACTAAAAACAAACAAAAAAGTTGGCATTAATTTGAATCACTGTATTCCAGTATTACAGCTGGAGAGATTAACTTACACATTATTTCCACATAGTTTCCTTCAGTCTCTCCCTAGGTACAAATTTGATTAAATTATAATGAGATACCTCAAAACTGTTTTCTCACAAGAGCAAACACTAAAAAGAAATTTAGTCTTACATCTGGGCTACATCCACATCCAACAATATTACTTACAAGTCTCCAAACATTATGCAACAAACATCGTAACAATCGGCAGGAAAACAGTTTATTTTGTTTTCCCAAGACTGGTGCTATGGGGGGACCTGCTGCTCACTATGTTCTAGATGTGGTAACGCAAAGAAAACCACATGGAAAGCCACCCCCTAGAGTCCAGAAGGAAAGAGGATTAAGAGCCATTTGATGTTAAGATGCGTCAAGCAGAAGCAGATGACCACTTCATTCTCTTTTCATAAAACAAATCGGTCATATTTTTAAGTAGCAATACATTGTTTAAAGAGAAAATGCCAGGAAGGTATGTTTCTATATTCTTATTACAGGAAATAAGCAGAGGGCTATATTTTGATTAACACAGTGAAGATGCAGCCACTTTGGAACCAAAGCAGTTAAAAATACACATCTCATACATTAGCGGTGATCAATAAAGGAAGTATGAGAAAGTTGTGAATTGGCTTCCTTAAGACCCACCAGTTCAACTCCCCCACACTGAGTACACATCAATTTCATGTAATTGGCCTGATCCTGTAAACCAACAAGGGCCAAGAAAAAATGAAAGCATCAGCAACTCCCTGGCTCTGCTGACAAAGGACCAAAAAGTGTTTCACAGAGCCTTGCCAAATGAAAACCGGCTTTCACACAAGTTAAAGAGTGTGCATTAAATCACGTATCAAATAATTACTTAATTTGCTTATATACATCCCAGGCCTCCTTCGTAGAGATATTACAACTCAGATAAATCCTGACTGTTCAGGAATTATTGATCAAGCAGACTGTCAACGTAAAGTCTCCATTTCAGCAGCAATTCTCAAATTGGAGTTCCCTGTGGCTGCATCACTAAGAGAGTCCGTGTGTGACATTACTGCAGCAGCCATTTAGCATAACAGTCTGCTTCTTCACCCTCCAAGAAAGTTATGAACTGCACATATTTAAGCATTGGTCCACATGCGTTACTGTCTTTGCGTGGATTTTCCAGAGTGCACACATCTGCAGTTCAATCCTCCAGGCTCTCACTGCTACGGGAAGCCACAGGAGGGAGATTGCTCAGCATCTCTGCGCTTGCAGAATCACAAAAAAATCTCAACAAAATCAAATCCATAAATAAAAGTTGTTCCTAAATCAACATCTGGATTTCTTCAGAAAAATCCAAAAGTGTGCCAGCTAAATTATCTCAAAAGATTTATTTACAAAGTCCTGACAAGCTGGAGCTCTTTTACTTGTTCCCGATATTCATGAATGTTCCATCTCCTTGAAGAAGATCTGTAATTCTGTAATTACAGCTTTTTATAGACCTTTAAATCAACTCCTTCCCTTTGTGCTACTTCCCTTGTCCCTCTTTGGCTCTGGCTCAAGAAGTGAAACTTCAAACACAGGAGCTGTGAAGAGCAGGACAGTGGAGCTGTGATACTCATGAATGCCTTAAGTGCCTTACTGGACTGGGACGACTCTTAGCCATGTTATCTACATTTGTATACTTTAAATTGGACCTCTGAAAGCTCTCTTAGGCTGAGATCCCCTCTTCCCTGTGGTAGTCTGAACTACCCCTGCCCTAAGAATGGTTAGCAGGCAGTTTGACCACCACTTCTGCAAAGCGTCCCAAGGAGCTCCCTGCTTTCCCACCCACAGCACCCCTACTCTGATCCACAAACAGAGATCCTACACATCTGCCCCACCAAACAGGACCTCAAAATCCCATACTTGCTCCAAAAGTTGCTCCCCACTGACATAATTCCTGCTCATCCAGCCCCGGCCCCTCTGGCCTTCTGTTAAGGCTGCCCTTCATTCTCTCTTTCCTGCCTCGCCCCAAGCCCTGAGCACAGCAGCACCAGGAGACACAGAGTGATGACAACAGAGGCTCCATACCAGCCTTGCAAAGGGGCAAAAGGAGCCGAGATCTCCAGGCAGGAGAGCTCTGCAGGGCAGAAATGCAAACAGCACTGGTGCAGCCAGCCAAGCACTGCTACTGCACAAGGCGGAAGATGCTGCTCTAGGGCTCACAGACTTTAGGTCAGCCCAAAACAGACAAAGGTATTTGCAACAGCACCTCTCAGGCTCTTCCTCACCTCTGAGTGACTCCCTACTCCAAAATCTGAAAACGGGTATCCTGTTCTCTTAATCATACCCTCAGACTCTCATTTATTTTCCAAGGCTTTCAGTGAACACTCTCCAATGCATCCAGAATTTCTCCAATACGGCATTGAAATGCAAAAAAAAAATAAATAAATAAATAAACCAACCAAAAACCACATGCAGTTGGACTTTGAAAGTTCTTGCTAGTGAGGAAACCATGACCTTGGCTTCAAGTTCCGCTAGGAGGCAGAACTGTGAAAAATTCCCATCTCTCAGCAACTGTACTTTCCAATTCAGTATGCACATTGCACCCTTGCAAATGGTTGGGTTTTTTTCCCCCAAATGAGCCTGGTATCAGTTTTTCCCGTATTCTTTGCAGCACCATTGTAATTTTTTAACTTTGATGTTTGCAATCCTTCCTATGCATGTCGTAAGTTTTGCTACTACATATAACTTCTTCCAGTTTGTATTAAAACATCCATGTTCATGTGACAACTATGTCACTTTCTTAACCACTAAAGACCTGAATTTAAAAATAATAATAATAAACATTTCAGAACCTGGTATGGATTTTCTCTCTGTCCTCCCCATGCCTTGCATGCACCTGCAGTTTCTCACTCACTTTCAAAAGAGACAGCCGAAAATGCCCAGCATCGCAGCAACGTGCAACGCTGGCTCAACCAGAGCAAGGGAGGACAGTAACCAAGCTCTTTCATTCATTCCTGTACTGAAAAGCAAGAGGCTCGCAGGGTCCAAACCTACAGGAGGAGATCAGGTTAGTGCCTGGCAACAGTCAGAGCACAGAGCATCCAGCGACCACAGAGAAAAAAAGGAGCGAAAAAAAGAAAAATCTGGTTCCTCCCCAAAGTCATTTTTCTATGACCTCTTGGGAGTTGAACACGGGCTCCTAAACCACGCTCGTATCCAAATCATTCTTTAACTGATGAAAGCTCACTTGCAAATCAGACTGGACAATATCAAAATATGTGTTACTTTTTGTTTACTAATTTAATTACCATCCACTTCTAGAGCAATCTCATTTCTGGCATGAGAAAAGAATGTATTAAATCAACAGAAAACATGTAACAATAAAATGCTGATTAGAGAAAGACTACCCAGTCTTAATGGAGCCAGAAACAACAATAGACGCATACTCTGTTATAAACTGTAACTATACTGCTTCTTAAAATGAGAAAAAAACCAGTATCTCAAAATTAAATACGTACTGTACTATAATAATTGTGAAAGTAAGTAATATTTCCCCTGACCTAAGAAAAGATCAGATGGGCAATCCACTGAAAGGACTGGTTCAATTCAAGTCATAAAACATGTGTCTGAGCATAAATTGGCAAGAGCAGCATAACAGACTTGTTTATTGAAACTGAACTAGAGTTACAGGGATTCCTTTTAGTTTGACTGCCAAAAAAAGCACATGTAAAAGACCATTAAGGTAAAATCACACGAACTTGGTATTTCCAAATCAGCTCTTTTTGAGTATAAGCAGCTCTGCAGCAGGCTTAAGCAATCTGTGCTGCAGAAAACTTACTATCAAGAAATAACTTTTTTTGTTTTCAACTTACACATGCAGGAAGTGTTAACATTTACCTATGCACATTTTGATGCATGAAATGCATACTCAGTTTAAATGTTATGTCTTTATGTGCAGGAACAATTTAGGTAGTCAGGTTTCATTCCCTCCGTATTTGTTCTCAGCCAAATTGCAGCTTGTCTCAATACATCAAACATGCACGTCAGAGATCTGGTTTTGCTCTGGCATGTCACATTGGATGTAGACTCACTGAGAATGTAAAATATCTACAGGCAGAAGGGCATCTGTTTTTCAAACTGCATTCATTTCCCTTAGTATTAAAACAAGCCTAAGAGCCTTGGATGTAACTCAACAGCAATAAACAGAAGTAATTTTCCAGAGATCAAAGGACAAACAAGGATATTATTTTCTCTTTTTTGATCAGTGATCTAAAACTAATGTTTTTTGGGGAAAAAAGTAAAGCATATTGAGTAATTTAGTGATCAATTAAACATCTTTTCAACAATCTTTTATAGCTGATTTGAGCAGTCAGCTTCTCAAAACTACTAGAGTTAGAAAGATTAATGTTCTGGACCACCTGAAAGCTGGCACTTTAATTCTTCTTACAGTATAAACACTCATTTCCTATCCTGTTAATACATGATTGATGCTGAGCTACTCTAAACAAATTCTCCACCATATTATCCAATTAATATTTTCTGCAGTTCAGAAGTAGATGACTTAAAACACGACGTAACACTTGCAATTCATGCAGCTATGGAAATATCTGTTTATTATCCCCTGAAACACAGCATCAACCTCTTTAAATTTCTGAATAAGCGAACAGTTGAGTAGCACTAGAGCAAGTGTTTTATTCCACATAAGTGATTTAGTCATCGTTCTGTATTTAACCATGACAGCAGCAGGCTATGCTCAGCACGTCCAGACAAGTGCATGTTGCACAGAGAGGGTGCTGCGATACTGCAGCAGTGCAAGCAGCCTGGGCACCTGATGGTCACAGAACAGCTGAGGTTGGGAGGCACTTCTGGAGGTCCAGAGTCAGCTGCAGCAGCTTGCCCAGGGCCAACTCCCATTCAGTGCTGAGTATGTCCAAGGATGGAGACTTCACAACTGCTCTGAGCAACCTGCTCCAATGTTAAACCATTCTCAGAGGAAAAAAAGAAAAAAAAAAAAAGCTTTTCTTACGTTCAGGTGGTATTTTCTGTGTTTCAGTTTGTGCCAAGACAGTGAATAGGCATGCATGCCAGAAGTGAATTCATAAGGTGCAGGAAAGGTGAAGATAGGTTGTACTTTAAAAAAAAAAAAAAAATCTAATGCATACACAAGCAAATCAGTATGTAAAATAAGTTATGACCCTCTTCTCTACTAAAACCCACCCCTCAGCTTTTAAAACATTTCTAGAAAATTAACTACACTGGGATGATTCTCTTTAAACACCAGCATGCAAAGACCCATGCTTTATAGCTGTTTAATGTTACAGCAGCAGTAGTTTACTGCAACTGCCATGACAAAGCGAACCATCTTCATGAACAGGATCCTCAATAACAAGCCAATCAAATTCCACTTTCATGGATACAGAAAAAATTCTCATTCTTACATTTCCACCCACACATAACAGAAAGGCAGTATTCACAACCAGAGATATGGGGACAAGACACTATTAAAGCAAGTGTCATTGTTAAGCAGCATTTTTTCCTTGCAGATACACCATTTTTCTCCCTCATAAATATTCTTACATTTGCAGGACATTTATATATTCTTTGTACCAGAATGAAATATTCTCTCTGTCTGTGCAATGTATCAGGAAATCTAGAGGTGTGGTGGTAACTTCCCCCCATCCCCTTCCTGAAAAATCTCCCATATGAACAAACTGCACGATTTTGCTGTTGTTTAGTTTCAGTCTGGGACTGGTACATAATACAGATGAGCCAGGAAGGCCATGACCCACTGGCAAAGGTAATTTTTATTTTCAAGGCACACAGCTGCTTTTGACACTGATTTGCTTTTGGGAAAGCACAGGCAATGTCATAATATTGTTTTAAAGAATGATTCAGTGGACAGGTCTGCAACAAGGATTTCTGCTGTACCTTGAGTAACAATGAGTAGCTTAGTATCCAAGCAGAAGTACAAGATTAATAAAATAAGCATCAACCATTTCTGCTCTGCAAAAAGAGAGGAGCATTGCAAGTATTTTACTATTAGATGCCTACATATTACTTACCTATAAAAGGAAAATGAGCATCACTTTACCTGTGACTGACAGGTAAAAGATGAGATGCTACTGTTTCAAGTTTATTAAATTGTAGGAGGGTCCAGAAGTACTTGAGCTGCTCTGATGCCTTCCAAACACCACCTTAAGAGTACAATTGTTACCACTACAGTTTGAGACTAGTAGAAACAGTATGCCACTACCCCAAAGGGGAGGCAGGAATCCCTCCAGGAACAAAGAACACTTCAGCAAGGAGGACAAGAGCCAGTTGTTGCAGAACTTTGTCTTCTTGTTCCCAGTTTTTCAAACATGCATTTTCCTTACACTATACCTAATTTGGATCCCTGTTTAGTAGGAAGTTGTTGCGAAAAAAAACTCAGCACTTTCAATAAGAAAGCAGTGAGGTGCCCACATACAGTACAGTTTTGAGCTTGTATTTGTAATTCCAGAAAAAAAGTAAAAATCAGCAAGATGTAAATCTAGAATATTCATAAAGGTCACAGAGCAGAGGAACACAGAAGAATCAACACTTTCTCGCATATGTCAATATCCTTGTGTTTCACAATACAAATAAAATACACTGAAGAGAATATAAAGGCTAGTATGAAGTAATGCTGATCGTGATCTTATTCTCCACATCCTGAGGATCCAGGGCTCCAGCCCCTAGAATCCAAGCATGGCTTGTGCTAATGCCTATGAATTAACAAATGCCAACCCAAAAGCCCAAGCTTGTCTATGGGTACCTCTACACACCCAGATTCTAGATTTCCCACCTTCACTTTACCGACCAGTCAGGGTCAAGAGTAATCTGAAAACCGTACATTCATAGTAGAGAATCCAACTTGGACTTTTACTCTGGGGCCTCCACCAAATGGCAGAAGACCCAGCTCTTAGGACAAAACACCGGCTCCCTCTACAACAGGTCAATAGCAGTTAAAATGCTGCTTCCTTGCAGTATTTATTGCTTGAGAGCTTGTGTAACAGCAAGAAATCAGGAAAAGAGACTAACAAGCAAGGAGAAACTAGCCAATGTACTGATTTTAATTCTGTATTTTGAAGTTCCTAGCCAGGAATTATTAGAGGCGCATGTTTTCTTTTTCCTCGAGAGCAGATGAATATCATTTTTTTCAAGGCTCACACCCAGTTTACATGGCCCAGCTGCAGCAGGTCACAAGAACACTACTGGTAGCAGAGGTACGGTTACATTTCTCAGCCTCATAGGAAACACGGCAGGTACCTGTGGGGAGCAGGGAGAGAACAGCATCGCACTGAGCTCTCCTATAGAGCAAGACTCAACTCCAGCTGCTGAAATTACAAACACGATGTGGTTTTTTGGACCGCTGAAGAAAAGTAAAGAGTTCTAAAGACAGAGAAGCTATTAAATCAAAGTAAAGATGCACTCTAGTGTTGCTAGGGGTCAGTGACTCTATGAAGGACGGGCCCTGGTGAGGCTGCCCCGCTGCGGAGGCTGTGTAGGG